>NW_028120616.1:0-149562 GCF_965178545.1 Coloeus monedula | reverse complement strand
GTCCTATCGGTTCTCCCCCGGAAACCAACGAAATCAATCGAAGCAATGATTTTTGAAGTCTTCCCGCCGGTTTTCCCAGAAGGTCCCGGCCGGGTCCTGCCAGGAAGAGCCGGGTGCGGGGAGGGGCCTCAGGGCTTAACTGGGGAGAACAGTTTAATTGGGGCGAGATACACTTCAATTCTGGGGAGAAAATGTGAACGGAGGGGAGAGAAAATGAACTGCGGGGAGGAGCCCCCCAGCCCCCGGCTGTGCCCCGAAGGTGCTGCCCGCGGCTCCCCTGCTCCCACCCCCGGGCTGGGGGCGCGGAGCTGCCGCTGCTCCCCGGCAACGTCACGGGATAAAAACTCCATTCAAGCTTTTGCAGCCGTGGCAGCGACGCTCAGCGTTCCTTGGACCTTCCACGGTCCGTGGACATCCCGTGTCCCTCGGCTGTTCCGCGTCCCCCGGGTGTTCCATGTTCGCCCAGTTTGTTCCCGCACGCTCCCAGCCGCTCCCAGCTGCTGCCAGCTGCACTCAGCACGCTCCCAGTTTCTCCCAGTCGCCCTCACAGTGGTCCCTGTTGCTCGCAGTGGGACCTCTGTTACCCAGTTCTGGTCCCAGTGGGTTCCGGTCCTGGTCCTGGTGTATCCCGGTGTCCCAGTCTGTCCCAGTCCATCCCAGTCTGTCCCAGTCTCTCCCGGTCTCTTCCCAGCAGCCGCCGCCGTTTCCCGGATCCTGCCCCTCCCGCCCCCGGAGCTGCCGCCGGATGCCCCCCAAGATGCTGACGGGGGCCGGGGGCTTCGTGTTGGGCTTCGTCCTCCAGGGCTGGGGCTCGGCCTCCACCTGCGGGAGGAGGTGAGGAGGGGTCCCCGGGGGTCGTGTCCCCCCTCGGAGCGCTTGAGCCCCTCCCAGAATTGCTCCTATACCGTGGTCGCCCCCTTTTCACTCTCCTAGAGCTCCTGACCCAGTTCATGCCCCTCCGGGAGGGGTCTTTAGGGAGCCCCCCTTTTCCTTTACCTTGAGACCCCCTTGAATCCCCATTCCTGGGCACTGGGACCTCCCTGCACCTCTCATCCTGCACCAACACCCCCCTGCACCCCCTGTCCCGGGTATCCTCCTCTCCCAGCCCCTGCATCCCCTGTTTCCCTGACCCCAGGGACCCCCGGACCCCCATTCCCGGCCATCCCGGGGCGCCTCAGCCCCAGGCCTCCCTTTCCTGGGAAACCCGAACTGGGCACGGGGCTCTGCAGCCGCTCTGGGATTTATGATCACCCAAAGGAAAGGGACAGGAGAGGATAGAGGGAGAGAAGGAGATTGGGAGTCAGGGATCGGGGTCACAGCGCCCAGTCCTGCTCCGCCGGGGCTGGGGCCCCGCAGCCGCAGGACAAAATGGATCCGCGGGTCCCGGTGCTTGCCCCGCTCCGGGCCGAACCCAGCGGGTTCCAGGCAGAGTTTGGCCGCGGGGCCCGGGAGCTCAGCCCAGCCCGGCCCGGGGGTCCCGCAGGGCGCGGCCGAGGAGGGTCCGGGGGATGCCAGGAGGGGATCCAGGGGAATTCCCTGGAATTGCCCCGTCCCTCCCCCCGCGCTCCCTCGGTCCCTTTGGCTTCTCCGTCTCCCGCCCTGCGCCGCCGGGATCTGCCCGGCCACCGGTGACGTCACGAGCAGCCCGAGCTGCCATTGGTGGGCAGGAAAGAGCGGTGCCAATGGCGGGGCCGGAGGCGGCTCTGGGGGCGGGGCCGGGCTGGGGGCGGGGCCAGCGGAGCAGCGCGGTGGCTCCAGCGCTGGGGCCGGGGACGCTCCTGGGGGGGGCGAGGGGCGAGTGGGACCCCGGCACGGGAACCCCCGAGCCGCAATTCCCGGGCACGGGAACCCCCTGAGCTCCCATTTCCGGGTACTAGAACACCCTCCACCGCCATTCCCGGATATTGTGAGCCCCCTGCATCCCCTTCCCCAGCACCGGGACCCCCCTGTTCCCCCTTGTCTGGCCCCGGGGCCTCCCCGAATCCCCCTGAATCCCCATTTCCGGATACTGTGACCCCCTGCATCCCCCTGCCCAGCACCGGGACCCCCTGTTCCCCTTAGCTGGCACGAGGACGTCCCTGAAGCCCCATTCCCGGGAAGGGGACTTCCCTGAACTCACATTCTCCGTCCCAGGAAAACCCCCTGAGCCACCGTTTCTGGGCCTCGGGACCCCCCTGAAACTCTATCTCCGGGCCGGGGACGCCCCCATCCCCCCCGTTACCGGCACCGGGACCACCTGACCCCCATTCCCGGCACCGGGACCTCCTTGCACCCCCATATCCAGGTTTGAGCCCCCACTCCCGTGCACGGGGACCGCCCGGCACCTCCATCCCCGGCGCTGAGACCCGCCCGAGCCCCCTTATCCCGCACCGATACCCCCTCGCATTTCCTCTTCCCTCGCCCCCGCGCTCCCTCGGGCACTTCCGCGGCTCCCAAGCTGCGCCACCGGGATCCGCCCGGCGAGCGGTGACTGCCCCCGGCACCGGACCCCCCTCCCGCCCCCGGCTCCTCCCGGGGCCTTCTGGAAACAGCAGCGGGAAGAGTTCAACAGTTCATCATTATTTCAATTGATTTCGTTGGTTTCCGGGGAGAGACGGTGGAACAGCATCTCACCACAAACCTCCGGGAGGGGAACAAAGGCTGCGTTAGGTGAAAATAGCGAAAAACCCGATGAAATGGAAGAAGAAATAAAAAGGCAAAAAGAAAAAAAAAGACAAACTAAAAGTAAAATAACTGGGGGGGGGGGAAAAAAAGAAAAGAAAAAAAAGAAAACAACAGCAGAGCTTGTTCTGTTGGGACTTTGTGTCTCTTCTTCAAGATCCGAGCACCGAGGCGGCGGCGTGCTGGCGGAAGGGGCCGAGACCGGACGGGGGGAAAGCTGAGTAAAGTGTAAATGACTTTCTGGCCTTAATGAATATGTAACAGTTTAAGAGAGTCCTTAAGTCCACAGTAAAATGAATGGAGGGCGCCTCAGGCAATATTGCTAAGCGCCCCAGCCCTGTGATTTGCCTTTGTTCGACTAATAAATGTTCAATACTATATTGCTAAAAAAATCAGCTTTTGTATTCATTTTCTTCAGAAAGAGAATAAAGAGAGAGAGTGAAGAGAGAGTAAAGAGAGAGAAAGAAAGAGTAAAGAGAGACGGAATAAAAAGAGAGAGGGGAAAAGAGAGAAACGATAAGGAGAAAGAGAATAGAGTGAGATTAAAGAGAGAGAGAGTAAAGATAGAGAGAATAAAGAGAGAGAGAGAGTAAAGACAGAGAGAACAAAGACAAACATTGCTGCTAAAGAACGTCCGTGCAGTCCCAAACGCCTTCGCACACCGGCCCCAGTGTCCGTGCTCGGGGCTTGATTTACCAAGATGTGAATATCGATCTCATATCGATATCCAGCTGAGACAGACAAAAGCTCTCCAACAGTTTAGAGTTAGAAAGTGAATGTTTTATTGGCGCCGGACAGCGGCGTGGAACAGCTTCCTAATGCGCAGTGTCCAGCTATGAACGGTTACAGAGTTCATTCATCCACAAAAGTGATGAATATCCAAAATACAAATACATATTTATAACAGTGACCCCTCCCATTCTCCGCTTCGTATGGAAATGAGCTTTAATGTCATTAAGCGTGCCTAGTGCGTGCTCTGAATTGAGTCGCTGCTCTCGAATTGGGTCGGTGGTCCCAGATCGATGAAGTAAGCTCATCTCCCTCACTTGGACCTTTTTTGCCTCTCTGAACTTTAACAATCTTAATTACTTTAGTGACCTCCAAATTTCCTCTTGCCTGACTTTTGAATAGGTTCCCACGGAGGGAGGAAATTGGGAATTGTCCTTGTTCCCTACACCAACTGATCAATATTTCTGTTCCTCGTTCTAAGCACAGCTAAACAAACACACAAATGACAGAACATCAATTATTTAATAATCAATTACTAACATCTTAAAAGCCATTTCAAATCTAGCTCTCTTAACTATTTTAATTAACTCTAGTCCAGCTCAAATTCTTTCTTATTCTAACCAATTTCAACACAGCTAGCCTATAACTAAAATCTTTATGTTTCTTTTAAATCTATGTTTCAGGGTGTCACCATGGCCACGGGGCTGCCCCAGGGCAGAAATCCCCTGCGGAGATACCGGGACCGGCTGTGTGAGATGGGACGCCAAACACACCGGGTTTAGTCTCTTTGGGATGAAGAAGTGAGTTTTTCAGTCTGTTTGGGATAGAAAACTACTTCTGATTGCATCCACCTGTTATACATGGGATTTAAAAAGCATAATAAATACTAAAAAGGAATAATGATAAATAGCTGTGGTTCAAAAGGCATAAAGGAATTAGGAGGAACATATCTACTGACAGAAGATTTAATAAAAGCTATACTATAAAAAAATCTTCTGCAGTGTTGTCAGTGGGTGTTCTTGGGTTTTTATTTTAATTTTGTATTACTTGTTTCCTCTGATCGGCTTTGATTTACAACCACTGAAGATAAAATAACCAATATCGGGAAAAAATCAACAGTTGGGTGCAAAGCCTCAGAATGAATGTGGAACCAATGGAGGATTCACGTGCTTTAGACACGTGTGTGCACAGGTGCAGAAAAGCATCGCTCCTTTTGGAGGCTGCATTACAGCACACGAGTGGTAAAATCAGATTTACTCCTGTTTTCACAGGCTTCCCGGGCAGCACTTAGCAAGGATCTCCCCAAGGCCAGTGAGTGATCGAGGGCAGATGAAGGGCGAGCTTTGCCCGCCTGGCCGCTGCCAGCCAGCCGCGCTGCGAGCAGAAAGGCCGGGGCGGCGGCGGCGGCTTCTCCTTCTCAGCGCCCCGCATGAAGAGAGGCGCTGAACGGCGCCGGCGCCGCGGCGGCTGCGACCGCCCGCGCAGGGGCAGCGGGGCCGCGGGGCCGGCAGGGCAAACACGGCAAACGATTCCCCGGGGCACGACCGAGACCAAATCAACTGCTCCGTGCTGCGAAACCCTGCAGAAACCCTGGAACTGGGGGCATTTGTTGGCAATGGCACTCAGGAACAGCAGTTAACCTGTACCAGCTATTACATTGTAGAGGAGGTTATGATCCAGATTATACAGGTATCTTATAACTCAAGCTATATTAGCATCTTGGAACTTTGACCCCAGTTATAATGTTAACTAGTTAATACCTGCATAGAAAGGTTATTCTTAACATGTTTACACATCATTTACGAGCAGCAGTTCTTTCCTCCTAGTCGTAGAAAGAGGAGGAAGTGAGGACATGCAGAGAAAGACAACTTGGCAGCACCAAGGTCAGTGGAAAGAAAGAGGGGCAGGAGATGCTCCCAGCGTCGGAGTCGAGATTTTCTCTGCAAGCCGTGGTGAGGACTGGGATAAAACAAACTGTCTCCCTGGGATCCATGAAGTCCACGGGGGGATGCAGAGATCCACTCCCAGCCCGTGGGAAAAGGTGCTCACACCGGAGCGGGTGGATGCTACAAAAGCTGTAATCCAGGGGGAGACCTGAACAGGGAGAGAGGGCTCCTGCTTCCAGAGATAGAGAAAGAGGGCCCTTGCTTCCAAACTGAAGCAGCTGATCCTTAAAAGACTACACCCCATGGACTGATGACCCACGCCTGCAGTTTTGGGAAGGCTGTTCTGCCCGTGGGAGGGACTCACGTTACAGCAGGCTGGGCGGGACTGATACTCGTGAAATTAGAAACACGCTGGAGAAGTGCACAGAGAACTGTCTCCTGTGGGAAGGAGCCCACAGCAGAGAAGAAGAAAGAGACTCCCCTCCCTGAGGGAACTGAAGAAAGATCTCGAGCGATGAACTGGCTTAAACACTCCCAGGCCCTGTCTCCCTGCACTGTCGGAGGGAAAGAGGGAGGGGATGGAGGCGAAAAAAGGTGTTTGAAAGGCTTATTTTATTCCTCATTATCCTACTCTGTTAATAATAAATTTACTTTATGCCTTTAAGTTTGAGCCTGTTTTGAACTTAGAATGTTTCTCTCCCAATCCTTATCTCAACTCATGCGCCCTTCGTAACAATTTTCATGCTACCTGTGGTGATGCAATACCTTTATTGTATTTTTATATAAGTTTCCTGTACCCCAATGGTTCATCCCTACCTTCCCCACTCCTATTCCCAGTTGGTTTGCCCCAGACCCAAGCCGCTCCCCCTGTGCTCCCTACATGGTTGTTCTCCTCCCCTTGTTCTAGCTCTTTCCCTATCAATCACCCAAACCCCTCCTGTTGTTCCCGAAGGTCCAGTGTCCATCATCTGAAACCTCCCAATTTACCCTTATATGGTCCCCGTCAATCCCCCGAGACCCTACCCCTCTAGATACCTCCTCCTTTGGAAATCCCCTAAACCTCGATGTCCCATTGGGGCATGTGATCCCTTTCCCCTCCTCCCCTTGGGGCTATTGGCCCAAGGAAATGTCTATCCTCGTCCATATCCCTCCCTCAGAGATTTCTATTGGTCCCCAGTTAAGCCATCCCCATTGTAACACCTCCCTTTATAAGGGGTTCCCTGGAGTTGCTCCAGGCTTGTCTCCTGGGAGTTGCCTCCGATAAAGTTGGATTATCCCGTGTGGCAAGCCTCCTTGCTGCTTTTTATCCTCTCCCTCGTCGGGACTGGTGACAGCCACCGTGCCTGGAGCTTCAGCTCCCCTGGGCAGAGCTGAACTCCTGAGGAGCAGCTTTAAAGCCGAGAGCCTCCAGCTGCTCCCACTCCTGTCGCACACCGCAGGAGCTGGCCCGGGCAGTGGTCAGTGGCGGTCATGGCGACACTTTTGTAATTCTCTGCAGTTTTGCATTCTATAAATTGCACAATTCCTTCAGTTGGTGTCTGTGTCTTTGGTGCTGACCCTGCCCACCAGCAAAGCAGGGCCCCGTCCTGCCTGAGTGTTACCTGGGAAGACAAAAACCCTCACTCCAAATGTCCCCCCTTCCTCCTTGTTCCCCCACTTTATACCCTGGCCATGATGTCCTGTGGTCTGGGATATGCCTGGGGTCAGTTGGGGTCAGCTGTCCTGCCTGTGACCCCTGCCAAGCTGCCCCGCACCCCCAGCCCCTCGCCAGCGTGGCCGGACGAGGGGCAGGAAAGGCCTTGGCTCTGTGCAAGCTCAGCAAGAACAAAACCATCTCAGTGTGAGCAACGCTGTGCTCAGCACAGAGCCAAACACAGCCCCAGAGAAAGGCCTGGCAAGGAAATTCTCTCTGGCCCAGCCCACAGCAGCACCCCATGGCCACCCAGCATCACCACGGCTCCACGGGTTCCTTTCCATGGCCCCGGCCCTGGCCACGGGACCTTGGGCTGGTGGCCGCGGCAGCCGCCTGTGGCCCAGGGCTCCGTGCCCGTGTCCATGGCAGCAGTGCCCGGCCACAGGCCCTGAGTGCAGGTGACCGTGCCAATGCCCATGGCAGCAGGGCCAAGCGTTGGTGTCCGTGGCACCAGAGTGAGGAAGGGGTCCCTGTGGCCGCTGCCGTGGCACCTGAGGGCATCAGCGAGTGTCACTGCAATTGTAGCTGGCACCAGCCTGGCACCGCTCTGTCCTGAGGGCTGCCATGGCAGCCGAGGGCAGCCACAGCTCTGCGGGCAAGTGGCCACGGAGCCTGACTGCAGCAATGGGCCCTGGGGGGGTTTCCAAGGGAACTGGAACTGCTGAGGGTTGCCATGGCATCCAACCCCCTGGGATGTCACACAGCCACCCTGGGATGTCACAACCACTCAGTGATGTCATAGCCTGCTCTATGATGTCAGACCTCTGCCCTGTGATATCACAGCCATATCTCTGATGTCACAGCTCAGTCTGTGATGTCACATAGCCACCCTGTGATGTCATAGCCACTCTGTGATGTCACACCACCAAACTGTGATGTCACAGTCCTCTCTATGATGTCACAGAGCTGCTCCATGATGTCACAGCTGACTCTATGATGTCATAAAGCCACCCTGTGATGTCACAATTGCTCTGTGATGTCACAGCCTGTTCTGTCATGTCACATGGCCACTCTGTGATGTCACAACTCTGCACTGTGATGTCACAGCCTCCTCTATGATGTCACAATTGCTCTGTGATGTCATAGTCTGCTAGATGATATCTGACCTCTGCCTTGTGATTTCAGAGCCCAAGCTGTGATGTCACAGCTCACTTTTTCATGTCACAGCACCACTCTGTGATGTCACAGACCTGCTCCATGATGTCACAGCTGACTCTATGATGTCATACAGCCACCCTATGATGTCACAACCCACTCTGTGATGTCACAGCCTGTTCTGGGATGGCCCAGCCCTCTCTGTGATGTCACACCAATACCCTGTGAAGTCACAGCCCACTCTGTGATGTCACACAGCCCCTTTCTGACATCACAGCTGCTCTGTGGGTCTGTGACACAGGCACAGAGGTGTTACCAAAACTTCAGTGAAACAAAACCTCCTCAGCACCAGCGCAGCACAAAGCAGCAGCATTCTTTATTGGGCCGGATGCACGAGGGGAGAGCCCCTCCCAAAGTCGTGTGTGCCGAGTTCAGGAATGTTCCTGTTTGCAGACTGTGTTTCACAGACACATTCCCAGATTGTCCCACAAGAAACACACACACGATCATCATTGCCCCAAAATCATTGCAGATTTCCCCCACCCCTTTGCACATCTGTTCTTCTGCCCTGGGGGTCTCTTTGGGGGTCCCTGGTGGTCGCTGACCCCAAAGCCAGCCCTGACTGCCCGGTGAACTGGTGAAAGTTGGCACACCTGGGCTGGTTGCTGCCCACAGAATCAGCCTTGGGCGGTTCCATGGCCAGTGGCTTTTGGAGAAGAAGCATTGTATGAACCCACCAGGTGCAAATGGTTTTTCATCTGGCAAATTTCCCCCCCTTGGAGGGCTGTGAAGCTTCTCTTCCCTTCAAGCCTTCGTAAGCCTCACTCTGCTCCTTTACTCACATCCCACGAGTTCCTCAGCTGCTTTCACAACCATGTTCTTTACACAGCTCAAAGCAAGTGTCATAAGCACAAGTAGTGCTGTGGTCCCAGTTAGACTTTGCAAAAGTGACGCCAACCATCAGTCAGGGAAAATCCAAGTCCTCTAACAATTTTATCCAACCAGTTACTGTTGAACTCTCCCCTTAATTCCCTGCTGGATGCAGCAACCGATTTTATCCTCTCTACCCGATCATCCCATCCAGCATCACATTTGGAATGTGCACACAACAAGTGTTGCTGTTCCAGTTCAAGAATCCACACACTCCCTGTCCATGTAGCAGCAATAGGGCTAAAGCCAATCTGCTCTGGAAGGTCATTTTAGCTGTGGCTGGCAATTGTTCCTTTATTTCAGCAAACCCCAAAGGAGCTGCATTCCCTAAAGTTTCCATCTGCAGAGCCCAATGGTGTGTGGCTGCTCTGTTCCTAAAGGCAGATCTTTGCGGAGCAGAGATGGATTCTAAAATCCATCCCTCTGGAGTTCCCGCACTGGGATGTTTCCCAGTTCCATCCCCTTTAACCTTTCCCCACAGTCGGGTTCCCAGTGGTGACTCCTTGCACGAGGGACGGAACGTTCATACCCCCAGTGTCCATGGTGCTCCTGATTCTCCCAGGGGCAAACGTGTGCTCCAAATTCCATCCCTTCCCACCCATCCTGGGGCTCCTAAGGATCTGACTGTGTCCTGCTGACACTCTGTGCCTCTCCAAGGCTCGTTGTTTGTTGGCTCAGCCCAGGTGTCCCTGAGAAAGGCAGAATCATTTCTACAAACACAGCCCAGCCTCAGAGCCTGGGCCACAGCCAGGAGCCGCTGGACCTCAGCATTCCAAACAGCTCAAGTGTCTGTCCCAGGGCAATCCCACTTTTCCTTTGTCCTGGGATCCTTTGGCCTTGACCTTGTTAAATCAGGATATTTTATACCCACCTCTAAGGGGTCCTGTGGGAGGCCTGGGCTCCCTGCCCAGCCCAGACACCCCTGAACTGGCTGGAAACATTCCCAGAGTCCTGTCTGAGGGTGATTCCATACTGCTGGAATTTGACAGCCCCAGGGGGTATCAGTGCAATCTGTCAGCTGATCAATATTTCCTGAGGTAATTTCCAGATCCGCTTTGGAAACGTTACAATTCTCAGCACTATTGTTTTGATGTGTCCATGGTAAGGAATATTCTCCTTCCATCCCTGTCCAGGTGCCCTGGGTGCTATTTCCTTCCCACACGCGTTCCCAGATTTTTGTCAAATTGCTGACTGAAGCTCCCCACAGAGCTGGATTTTCTGCAGAGGTTGGTGTTGGCAAACAAGCTGTTACCAGGGTTACATTCTGTTATCTGCCAACATCTTGCACTGACTTTGAAAACCCCATTTCCCTTCCCAGAAGTCAGGAACATCGTTTCTATTATTATTATAAATGCACAATTATTGATCATCTTCATCTAGATCCAATAAATAGTATCCCCTTAGAAAATCATATTCAATACCTGAAACAATAGGATTTATGTAAAACCCCAAACTCCACGGTGTCAGTCAGTCTTGTTTCTGCTGTGTTTAATGTGTGCTCGCTGGTTTTACCCACATGTGATGAACCCCGAGTTGGATTCCTTCTACCTTGAGTGCAGGGTAGGTTACCAGGAGGACTTGAGATGGTCCCTTCCACTTTGGCTGGATTGTTCCAAAATTCCAGGTTCTGATGCACACCGCATCTCCTGGTTGGAAAGGATGTACAGGCGAGTCCAGCCCCAATGATCTGTTGAGAACCATGCACCTTTTAAGGCTTACAAGAGTTAGTCCCAGTGCTATGAAATATTCATTTCTGCAAAGCTTCTGAGACTTCCCTTGGCTTGTTGGTGCCACATGGGAAAGCTTCTGGCCATCCAGAAAAAGGATCCACCAATACCAAAATGTGCCAGTGCCCCTTCTGCCTGGGCACTTCTGCAAAATCAGTTGGCCAAAATCACCTGGTGATTCCCATTTAACGAGCCCTGGAGGCAGCCTTCTTCCTTCAAAACCAATCCCATCTTTCTCAACAACTGATCTATTCTTTTTTGCCATTTTTCTGCTTACTAGATGCCTTTGTAAACTGGCCACCATATTCTCCATTTCCTCATGTGTTTCCTGATGTTTGAGTTCCGTTCTACATTAATTGTGGAGCTACAATTACCTGCCCACACGGGGTTACCAATCACCTGCTGGGATTTTCCATAGCTGCTGCTGCTGCTGGGGCTGACTGCCTGTCCTGATCACTGGAATCTGGTTTTTGTTGCAGAACATTCCAGTTTCTGCTAGGTATTAGTGCAAGGAGAGCTTTTTCAGCACCGTCTTGAGCTGTTTGGTCAGCCAATGGATTCCCTGGATTACCTGGGTGTCTTGGGGTGACCTTATGATGTGTATCCCATATCGCTGCCTATGCCCAGAAATTAATTTTTGTGCCTTTCTATGCCTCTAAACTGAGCCTGAGAGGGGGAAGGAAAAAATACTGAGCAAAACTTTCTCAAAGCAGTTTGCCGCTTGTTCAAGGTCACATAAAGATAGCAGGGTTTTTTTTCCCAGCTGCGGCAGGGGAGCGAGGAAGCACCCGGCTTGCTGCTTTCCAGTCAGCTTTTGGCCAGTTTTTCTCCAGTTTCTTGTTCTCCGGAGAGAGACTGAGAGTTGAACTTTTCCTTCCCTGGAATTTCAGATTTTTTCCCTTTTCTACTGGACTGCTTGATTGCTGTAGCATCAGAGCACATCAGGAGGACTTTCCACCGGGCACAGAGGGCCTGGCCCCGGCCCAAGCCCCAGCTCTGAGGACACCAAAGGGAGGCCTCTAACACTTTCCCAGGTTTTTTCCTCTACAGCGAAAGATTTTACCAGTTAACATTATTTTCCTTTCCTGTGTGTTTGTTAAAGAAGTAGTTTTATCTTCTTCACTTTCCTTCGAGGAAAATTTATTTTTTCCCGAACCTGGTGGGGGAGGGGTGGTTGTGCCTTCTCTCAGAGGATGTATTTCTAAATTTGGCCAAACTGGAACAAATTTAGTGGCGCCCAACTGCGTGGCTCGAAGGAAAGTGAAAAACCTGTGCTAATTACATTTTGGGTTGAATTCACTTATTCTGTGTTGGAGTAAAGTAGTCACCATGCTGGTTGAGCTCATAATGTCTCTCTGGCTTCATGTACTCATGTCTTTCTGGTCCTTAGGCTTCATTGCGGTACTGGTGCTTTTTTGGTCCCTAGGGTTGTTTTCCTATCCACAACTTGCTCCAATCTTGTCCTTGATATGTAAATTTTACAGAGAAGGGAGACGAATCAGGATTTCTATTTTGCTGTGCTCGGTGATAATGATTTATAAGAAGTTGATAGAGGTACAGGCAGCTGTTCGAGGTGTGTATGATAAATGGTTTCTCCGTCGTAACCCCAGTCCTAGCTTCAGTAGCCTGTTTTGGGAATTTATTAGTAATTGCACCCAGATTGTTAGAGGAGGAGGAGACGGGGTTTCCCTTCCCTTTAAATTTGATAGGTCATCTTTTGAGAATGTTCAGTTTCCCCTGGATGTTAAAGAGACCACCCTCCTGGTATTTAATCTGGTAAGCTTCCTCTATGTGCTCTGTATGTTGTTGCAGTGGGGATACTGCAACATGCATATATCAAACCAGGAGTCCCGTGGAAAAAGAAATATATAATGGACGGATTCTTGGTAGATGTTTCAGAGAGATGTTTATTTCTCCAGCCGCATGGCCGGGGCTGTGCCCAGGAACTGTTCCAGTCACCGGACCAAGGGTCCTTCTGCCTGCGCAGGGAACACAAACCAAGCAATGGGAACGAGGCTGAGCAGGGGCAGGGAACCCCCGTGTCTGTGCCCTCAGGGCCCCTCTCCCAGGGCTACACGGCGGGGGAGGAGACCCCAACACCTCACCCGTTTTATTTTAATAAAAGGAGAATGAAAACAACTGGATAAACATAACAAGAACAGTTTCAAGACAAAACAAGCCACCCTCCTGAGTCTTTAAATGTCCAAACAGATTCTGTGGAACATCTTAGGGCTGACAGAAGGGAGACAGAACTCTCCAGGCATGCTTTGTGGGGAGACTGAGGCAGGAGAGGGTTTAATTTCTTCCCTCCCCCTTTTCATCCCCCACTCGGCATTGGAAAGGGATTTTTGGGGAAACAATTGGCAAAAGCATGGTTTTGTGAGGGAAACCATGGATGAAAAAACGGATTGGGAATACACTGGGGGTAATAGGACATAGGGTAAAAGGGAAAGGTGGGATTAGGAAAGGGAGACTGTAGGGGGGGCTTACAATGGAGATATTGTCTAACATGACTACGATTTTTAGCATATATACTGCCTTTTACAGGAACACCATCAGGCCCAGTGACCTGCGATGCTTGTAACCCTTTTCTACCTAGTACAATTTTGAATTCCACCACCTCTCCATCTCCCAAGCTTGGGATGCATTTTTCAGGGTTATTCTTTCTAATAGCAGTTCTATGCACGAATATGTCTTGCTGGTTGTCACACCTTGTTATAAAACCAAAATTTTGCTAAACATTATACCATTTTACTATCCCTAAGATCTTAGCTACTACGATCTTTTCCTTTTTCCGAGTGGCTGCTGTTTTCTGTCTCGCTGCATCTTTGCTCTCTCTTTTGGTCGCTCCCACGTTGGAATTGTCAGGGCTGCTGGTGCCTGCGCGCTCTTCCCGGGGTCGCGTTCGGGGCTGCGCGAGCCGGGCCGGGCCGCGCCGCTCAGTTCTCCGTGTGTTGCCTCCTCTGGTCGCAGCTTCGCTGCCGCTGCCAGGCACTGCAGCCACGTCTCGGCCGGGCCCCCGAGCGGCAGCCCCCCCGTGCCCTGCTCCAGCGCGCGTCTCGGCCGGGCGCGGCTCCGCTCCACCACCACTGCCGCTGCCTGCGTGCCGCCCCTCTCGGCCGGGCGTTCCCGGGGCTCGCTCCACCACGCGCTGCGCGGGGCCGGGCGGGCACCGCCGGGTCCCACCGCGCCTCGCTCTGCTGCCGACACTGCGGCTCCCGCGGCTCCGCCCGCACGCGGGAACTGCCTCGCTGCTGCTCGCAGAGCGCTCGGTGCACGTGGCCTGGGCCGCACGGTCCCTGAGCCAGGCTTCCCTTCGCCAGGACACAGCTGACATTGCTCAACAGTCTCGGAAATTAAATAATATTCACGAAAATATTCTTCCATCTGCATATATTTTGACTCAAATATTAACTGTGTCCAAACGGTTTTCCAAAAGCCCTTGGTAAGAATTAAATCCCAAGAAACATAGAAAAAGTTCTTAAACAACCATGCCAGGAAGTGTTTCAGTTCTTTTTGAGCTTGAATCAAACTAAAATTTACAAATCATTGTTCAAGAATCTTTTTAAGTTTAAGATAAATGTCCATATGCGGCTCTGAGAGCCAAGAGACTTCCCACGGTTCCTCCATAGTTTAGACATGGAATAGCAAAGCAAAACCAAGAAGAGGAATCCAAAGTTTCCAGGGTTTACTCACACAAATCAGTCGCTTAGGGATCGGGGATCATTCTGCTCGCATTATCCACCATGATGTTGCAGTGGGGATACTGCAACATGCATATATCAAACCAGGAGTCCCGTGGAAAGGAAATATATATGGACGGATTCTTGGTAGATGTTTCAGAGAGATGTTTATTTCTCCAGCCGCATGGCCGGGGCTCTGCCCAGGAACTGTTCCAGTCACCAGACCAAGGGTCCTTCTGCCCGCGCAGGGAACACAAACCAAGCAATGGGAACGAGGCTGAGCAGGGGCAGGGAACCCCCGTGTCTGTGCCCTCAGGGCCCCTCTCCCAGGGCTACACGGCGGGGGAGGAGACCCCAACAGGTGTGTGCTTGTGTTAAAGCCCCTCTTTTTACCCTTCCTGAGGCACTTTGTAAAGTGAGTGAGGATGCTTTTAGAGATGAGACTGGTGTTTAACTTCCCCAAAGTAAAATTGCAGTAACAGCTGCACTGCCAAGGGGGATCGTGGCCACTTACAGAGAAATACCAGTTTCTCTGCTCACTATAAAGGGAGATTTTTGAGGATCCTCTATTACCACAGGCCTGGGCCCTAGGGTGTATCACCGTGTCCCGCAGCCATAGGGAGGAAGAGGAGGAGAAGATCCAACAGGCAGGAATTGTGCAGCAAGATTGATTTCTTTAATTATTTTACTAACTCTTTTATAGACTTTTTTTTTCATGGTCTAATTGGACAAAGGACCAGCCACCCCTTGGGGGCGATTGGCTAAAATCCTAAAACATCCATTGTCAAAATATTTTTCTACTCTACCATAAACAAGACTTTTCAAGGTTGCAGGTGGCTTGGTTGTTTACATTCCCTGCTACCTCTTCTGTGAGAGAGAAAAATCTCTCATGGACTTAGAAAATAACAAGAAAATCCTCGCTAACAGCATTTTTGTACCTACAATCCTCCAAGGCAGGGTGATGTCTAAACACGGATACTGTAGGGAAGCTGGGGAAAATGGGGATTCCTGTGAATTTCTTCAGGCTTACAAGGAAAAACCCATCATCTCCTGTGTCTCTTTGCCTTCTCTGCTGTTGGCATGAATGCTTTATGGTATAGCTATATGGTATAGCTCTGTGCATTTCCCCAAGCCTCACCTGCCTCAAAGGACCCCCAGACATCCTGAAGCTGCAGTGACGATAACACTGGGGCAGAGCAGGTGCCCTTTAGTCTCTGGATCCCAACTCCTGCGTCATCTTTCCTTCTCCTGCAAGTTGTCTGAAAAAGAGATGTTTCATTATTTGGTTTCTGTAGTTTCAGGCCTCTCCTCTGGTTCCCAGGCTTCCACTGAATCACAGAATCCCTGGAACAGGCAGGTCAGATGTAATCAGAAGCTTTTCAGCTCTCCCTGATTCTGCCTGGCTTCTGCTCAATGCCACACACACTGATTTATCACATACTATAGCACAGCACCTGTTTGGTATCAGTACCTCCAGAACTAGTTTCCCAAACTCTCTGGTTTCTTTAAACCATGCAGGAAGCCCAGCACAATGCATAGAAAGGAAAGAAGAGCCTAGGCTGATTAGAGCTTTGAAGCCACAGACACCTTGTCCCTGTAGCAAGGGCAGCAGGACACAGGTTGCAGATGAACTCCTTTTATGAGGCTGCTAGAGCCAATAAGGTTGTAAGAAATGACTGTACGTGAGTGAAGATCATCTAGTGCTGTTCTGCTCAATAGAGAGACAAAACTAGAGACAAATGCTCTGGATTCACTTTCTGCTTTAGATCTTGTTCAAGCAGCTGCCTCCTCTCAGGGGCCTATTCCCTCATCTGTACGTGGGAATGTTTCCCTGTCCCCCAGAGGATGCTGTGGTTTCTAAACATGAAAAGCATCTGCTATAAAGAAAAATCTCCTGGAAGGGTAGAAGCAAATAGAAAGGGTAATAGAGATGGATGCCCTTCTGGGGCTGAAAAATGTGAAATGCAGCAGAAGCAGGAGGAGGTCTGTGGCCACTTGAGGTTGTTTTTCCTTGTCTCCCTCCCCTGCTGGACAGGAGGTGCTGCGAGCATTCAGTGATTCTTTGTTGGCATAGCAAAGTCTCCAGAAGGGAGCTGGGGAGAAATACCACTCCTTCCCCCCAGTGTTCTAAAGCTCTGGGCTACACGGTGCAACAAAGTTACCAAGAATCGCTCCCTTACATAACACAACTCCCGAATGTGAGACGGGGTTAGAGGCTGGTAACACCAGGGGGGTTCCCTTGGAGTCCCTAGGGATCACTTTCTCTGCCGCTCCTTCCTCTGCAGCGGGGGTCCCCTCACGCTCTTTCCCTGCCCCAGTGTGGGAGGCTGAGCCTGCTGGAGGTGCCCATCTGTCCCAGAGACATTTTCGGCATCTGCGCATCCCTGCACAGCTCCTGTAGACGCTGCTGTCCCCTGAATCCAGGCAGACTGGGCTGCATTTGCCTGCTGCCAGTGTGAGGGGAAGAAAGAGCAAGAGTTCATTAGGGCTTGACCTGAAATGACATTCTGGTGCTTCTGCTTTTTGTCACAGCTTTGGAACCTGAGCAGCATCTCCGTCCCTGACACCCACTGGCCCTTGGAATGCACACATGAGCCCACGTATCACTTCTGGTGAACCCAAGTGGCCGCGTCAGTTTGAAAGGGCAGCTGTTGTTTCACTGTTGCATTTCTTGGCTGGTTACAGTCCCTCCTACCTGTACTACAGCCTGTGCTTGAAGACACAAAACTGCCATGACGCCTTGAGGAAAGGCATCAAAAGCTTGACAAAGGCTGAAGGGAACACTCTGATTACCCCTTTTCCCAAGAGGGTTCTTTAGCTGAAGTTGCTAACCAGGACCAGACTTGACACCGCGGCATGGGCTTGTGGTTGTTTTATTTCTCGAGCCCTCAGTCCTGCGTGGGACTCGGTAACCGGGTGCTGCAGAGGCTCCGGCAAGGCATCAAAGACGCCTGCCCCGCACCCAAGGGTGGCGCAAGATCTCCTCCAGCGCTGGCCTGTCCGCGGGGTGCTTGGACAAACACCAGCGGATCAGATGTTGGCACTCTGGGGAGAGAAGCCAGAAAGCGCCGGTCACTTGCAGAAGGCTCCTGCCCAGCTGCTCCCGGTGCCCACAAGGCCCGGGCCGTGCTGCGTGTGCTCAGAGCTGTGCCGGCCTCCCGGCTGACTCTGCCCTTTGCGGGACAGTGGCACGGCAGGACACGCGCCACCTCCTTCAGCCAAGCGGGCCACACCGACCCCGTCGTCACGGGCCGCCTCCTGCGGCCAGCCCTTGAGGGCAGATGGGCCTCCCGCGGAGCTGCGTGAGGGCCACGCTGGGCTGCGCGGTGCCATCTGCCAAAGCCTGCCTTCTTAAGGCTGGACACCAACCTGGAGAGACCTGCTGCCAGAAGAAGAGCTGCCCCGACACGATGTCACGGTCCTCCTGGAAGGGCATGTTCCCGCAGACCATGACGTACAGCAGCACGCCCAGGGACCAGATGGTTGCCGAATGGCCGTGGTAGCAGCCAAGGCAGATCCACTCGGGTGGGCTGTACACGTGTGTTCCTAGGGGACACAGGCAGCGCTGTCCAGGCGCAGGCTGCTGGCTTCCAGAAGCAGGGGCTGCACCGGTGGCCACAACTTCCCCCCGAGGCCACCGGGCGTCCCCCAGCCAATTGGCCAAAGCCAGGAAACCATTCTGCAAGGCAAACAAGGCCAGCGGAGCAGCCCAAGCCCTTGCAGGCCTGCCAAGCCGAGCGGCCGGGGCCTGGCTTTGGCAGCCCCCCTCTGTGGGCAGGGCTGGCAGCCGGCTCCTGGGGCACAGCATCTGGCCCGTGCCAAAGGGCAGCCGGCAGCCGGCTGAATGCCGCACCCCGCAGCCCAGGAGGGAACGGGGCTGTGCAGTGCCTGGCACTGGGAGCGGGGCCCGGCCTGTGGGCTCACCGGCAAATCGCGTGAAGGCCTGCTCCTGGAGGAAGGTGCCGCAACCGAAGTCGATGAGCTTCAGGTTGCCGCTCTCCGGGTCCACGAGGAGATTCTCCGGCTTGATGTCCCGGTGCAGGACGCCGCAGGCGGTGCAGTGCCGCACGGCCTCCAGCACCTGGCAGAAAAGCCAGCGCGCCATCTCCTCGCACAGGAACCCCTGCTCCAGCAGGAAGGCCAGGAGATCCTGCGATGGCTCCGGACGCTCCATCACCAGCAGGAAGCTGTCAGGCAGCTCAAACCAGTCGAGGAGCTGGATGATGTTGTGGCAGCCAGAGCCCACCTTCTCCATGAGCACGATCTCCATGGGAACACGGGTGCCGTCGGGCTGTGAGGAGGAGACAGTGCCTCCAGCAGGCCTGATGCTGCCCTGTGCCTCCGCTGCCCCGCGCCTGGGATGCCCCAGTGCCCCCTTGGGCAGCCTCCCTGGTGCTTGGGCTTCCTCCCGCCCAGGGGATGCTTGGGGGGTGCCCCCCTGCCCGGCCCCACCACCGGTGTTCGGCATCCCCGGGCCCGCCGTGCTCCGGCTCGCACGCTGAGCCCACGCCCGCTCCCCCCGCCCTGCGCCGCCTCCCGCCCTCGGGGCCCGGCCTTATCCCTGCCCGCCGCGCCCCGCTCTGTCGCGGGGGCCCCGCTCACTCACCAGCTCGTACCACTGCAGGACGCTCTCCCGGGCCACGCGTTTGATGGCCACCTGCAAGCCCACGAGAGACGGGGCTGAGCTCAAGCCCTGCCCCGCCCCGCCCCTGGCCCTCCCCCCGCGCCCCGCCGTCCGGGCCACTTACCGGGCTCCCGTCTGAGAGGCGGATGCCCGAGAAAACGGTGCCGAAGCCACCGCTGCCCAGCTGCGGGCCCAGCTGGTACAGCTCCTGCAGCTTCTTCTTTTGCCCTGCGACCGAGACCGAGCCATCAGCCTTGCGCCCAGGGCCCCCCCGGCCAAGTGCCCGCGAGTGAAGCGGGCCGAGCCACCGCGGGCCACGTTGCTCTGACCTGCTTCCTGCTGCGCGCCGGGCAGCGGCCACCGCCTTGCAGCCGTCGGGCTGGCGAGCGGCAGAGCTGGGGCAGGGGAGCGCGCAGAGGCGGCTGCAGGAGCCGGAGGGCAGCGGGGCAGGGCGGCACCGTCGCTGTCCCCGGCATCGTGGGCTGGACTCTGCTGTTGAGGACTGCCGGGGCTACAGCCCGAGGACTCGCACAGGGGGGTGTCAGGAGCAGCTGCAAACCAGGGAGGGGTTTTTTGAAGCCGTGGCCTCAGAAGCACTGGAAACAGCCAGAGACTCTGCTGCTCTCAAGGGCCCTGGCCTGGCCTGGGGATGCCCCTCAAGAGCCCCGAGGGAGCCTCAGACAGCTCCTCAGAAGATCTCACCTGCTACCAGAAAGGCCTTCCTGGTAGTCGGTGGCCGTCTCGGAGCAGCTTCCTGGAGATGGAGGAACCTCCTGGGTCTCTTGAGGGACGTCTCCGCCACCAGGCACGGGCTGTTGCCAGCTGGCACAGCCGGCACAGCGTCCTGGGAGCTGTGGGCTGGCAACTGCTGGCTCCAGCTCACTTGCTGCTCCGCCACCTGCTCCTGAGAAGGCTCCCCTGGATCGGGCTGGGCTCCCACTTGGACTTCTGGGCTTTCCCTGGCCACGTCAGTTGTCAGGGTTGCGCCCGTATTGTTGAAGTCCGTGAGTCCAAGGGAGCTGGGAGACCTGTCCACAGGCTCTGCACCTTCTGCAGGCTGACAGGTCTCACTGAGTGTCTGCAGGGGATAGAGGCTGTCAGAGATAGCCGAGGCTCGTGGCAGGATGGAGGATCTCTGACAGCCTGAGCTTCTTGCCTGGATGGCGGGTCCCTCGTGGTGTGCCATCCTTGCAAGGCTTGAGGCTCTCCCAGGGATGGAGAATCTTGCTGGGAGCAGCCTCTTGAAGGGATGGAGGCTCCTGGAGGAGCTGGACGAGCCACAGCAGGGCAGGTGGCCTCGCTTCAGCAGCTCCTCCAGTTCTTTCCACAACGCCTGCCACATCCCAGAGTAGAGCGGCACCCATGTCCCATTGTGAGCCCAGAGCAGCAGCATCAGGTCCTGCAGCTCCTGGGCCACTGCCACGCAGGGGCCGCAGCTGCAGGGGCTGTCCAGGGGGCTCGCGGGAGCACGTGGCCGCTTGCGAGGGGTCGCCCGAGGCCTGGAGGACCTGGGAGCCACAGGGGCTCCTCGCTTCCTCCGTGAGCCTCTGGGCTGCACCCCGGGGCGCTTGCGCCTCTTCAATGTCCGTGCCTGCCGCCTCCGTGGTTGCCAGTGGCCAACGGCCCACCAGACAGCCACAGTGGCCAGCAGCAGGACAAGCACAATCACCAGGACGCCACCGTCACACATGGCTCCGGCACGTCCCATCGCGACTGCACTGGCAGCTGCAGGTGCTGGCCTGTGTTACGTAGCGACTGCGTGGTGATGTCACAGTGCCGTGGGCCAGGACAGCCGTGTGACATCCCAGCCCTGCCTCTCGCCAGCGCTCAGCCCCTTTGTGCCGTCACAGCCCTGCCTCACCCCAGTGCTCTCCAGTGCCACAGGAGGAAGAAAGGGGCTCCCTGTGGGCACTTGAGGGCCCTCTGGAGCCGAGTGGGTGGAAGATTCTTGTCTAAGTAGGACACAGGGATGAGGAGGGGAACAATGATGGTGTCACGTCCTTGCTGGCAGAGCATGGGACATGGATTGTTCAAAGGGACACTGTAAAGTCCTTGGGGAGGGCAAGCCCTGCTCAGCAACATCCAAACCACCCACGTGCTATCCACCACATTCCCATCCTGAATCCAAATCCAACTCTGTCCCACTTCCTGGGAAGAAAATGGATCCTATCCCATTGAAAACCAGTACATCAGCCAGTTCTTCACCCAGCACACCCTGTCCCTGCTCATCTCACATCTGGACACCTGCTCCAGAAGGATTCTGTGAGGGATAGGATCAAAACTCCTCTTAAAATCCTGAAATACAACCTACAATGCCTTCCCATCACCCATGAGACAGGTGACCTTATGGCAGCAGGATAATCAGTCAGGTAGACCAGAATTTCCCTCTGTTATCTCACGCTGCCCATGGCTGACACTGGCATTGTCCTTCCATCACTTCCCAGTAGTGCCAAGTATGACCTTCTCCACCATTTTTCCTGTAATCAAGATCAGATTAAGAGGGCTGGAGTTTCCTGGAAAGTCCAAGCCCTTGCTGTCAAGTCGCATACAGCAGGAGAGCATTGAGCCAGCATGGACCTCCTTGGGCTTTCAGGAGCTTGGGTAGATGATTTAGAGGGTTCCTGCTGGGACATACTGGGATGAATCCCATCCAATGCCACAGCCTCATGGATATTGTTCTGGTCCAGGCTGGGCCCAGAACAATATCCAGCAATTCCAAATGGAAGATCACTGTCCCTCGCACCACTCTGCCTCCCCCGTTGGACACCCTTCAGCACCCAGAGAAGCCGGTGGTACTTGGCAGAGCCAGGGTCTGTGGGACAAGGACACTGGCAACAGCTAAAAGCAGAGAGGATGCCCAGAGAGCCCAACTCCCACAGGATTCTGCCATCCTGAGTGGGTCAGCCTGTCCTGAGAGGATGCTTGCCATGGCTTTGGGCATCGAGGTCCTGCTGGCCCTGGTGGGCTGCACAGCCACGGAGGGCTGAGCTGAATGTCAGCCACCCACGGAAAGCTGGGAGAAAGACTGAGGACAGGACATGGGATCCCAGTGACCTCCCGCCCCCAGTGCAAACATGGTGGCCACACCTGTCCTTCCAGTGGCCCCTGCAACAACTGGTCTTCCAGTTGCTTCAGTGCCTGGAGGGACAAATCCCAACAAGGTGCCAAACCCCAGCGTCCTGCCATGGACCTGTCCGGGGGTCGCCACCGAGGGTCCATCCATAAGCAGCTGCTCCAGGAGGTCAAAGAGGAGGCAGTGAGGAGAGCCCAGCAAGGCAGGGAGGGGAGGAGATGAGGGGCTGGGAAGGGAAAGGGAGGACCACGCACTTGGTCTCAGAGGACCAGGCACTGCAGGCTTGGCACTGCTGGCTCTCAGGGTGCCCTGGATGGGCAAGGTGGTGCCAGGTGCCATCCCACCATGTGCCCCGGCTGTCCTCTTGTCCCCACAGCCATGACCTTGGGACAGATGGCTCTGCACATCCTTGCCCTCCTCTTCTGCCAACACAGTTCAGGGAAAATACTTCCACCGCTCCACCTCAGAAAGGGTCCCAGGTGGCTCCATGCTGCTCAGGGTGCTGGAGGTGGTGGCAGAGGAGAACCCTGAAACCTTTAGGTGAGAGCCAGAGGGGCTGTGGCAGTGGGGTCGGGCATCCCACCACCCAGCCCGGAGCCCACTCCCTCTTCCTGGCAACTTCCGGACATCCTGGGGCCCCATGGTGGTCTCCATCCACGAGCTGGCTTCCAGCATGGATGACAGGACATACTGGCAGTGCCACAGTGCTGGGGACACCCTCAATGAAGATGGGTGGCCCAGGGTGAGGGAGCACCTACAAACCCCCAGCTGGGGAGCGCATCCAGGCCATCTTTAGCTCCTACTGATGCCACTGAAAGACACTGGGAGCCGCCATGGAGCAAGGAAGTATCATTCCAGCATGTCCCTGGGTATCTCTGTGTGGCCCTGGGAATGGCAGACAGTGCCACAAAGTAGGAGGTCCCTTGTATCCCCAGCTTCCAGGGCAGGAAAAACAAGGAGGTATTGTTCCTACAGTCCCACCCTGGCATAAGTGGAGGGAACCCAGTACAAGACACCAAGAGACCCTAGGACACAGGTGGCAGGGATCCAGCAGATGACCCTGCACCAGACTGGCTTGTGGGGCCAGGGTGGAGGATTTGGGTTATAAACCTCAGGGATCAAGGGGACCCCCAGGATCCAGGGGACGGGGTGGGCAGCACAGAGCAGAGCCGATCGAAACCGCGATGGGGAAGGGATCAGTGCCATCTGCAGGGCAGAAGGACACTGGACGCGGGAGTGACCGCAGAGCCACCGTTTGATGGAAATGGATTGTTAGGGGTGTCAGGGGCTGCCATTGTACCAGGGACTCACCACACTGGGGCCCTTGCTAACAGGCAGGGCAGGTGTGGACAGAGAGCAAGTCAGCTCCCTGGGACACACGGGACCTCTCGATCCGCTCGCAACTTTAGGCCTAAGGAGGGAAACTGTCAATAAGTTCTTTGATTATTCAGGGACCAAGTGGGATAGAGGAGCAGGTGCATTTTATTCAACCACTATTGGTAAATGTGGGGGATAGGTTTGAAAGGCATGAATTTCTGTTTGTTCCTGATTGTGATTGTAATTTACTGGGAAGGGATTTGATGGCTAAACTGGGAATGTAAATTAATATTGTGAAAGGTGATAAGGAAGCTACCACTGCTGTAACTGTCTGTCAAATGCTGGAGAAGGCCTATGCTGAAGTAAACCCAGAAGTGTGGGTAGTTCCAGGGAAATGTGGAAAATTCGATCTAGAACCTCTCCAAATCACTTTGAAGCCACCAGGACAAGTGGTGTTTAAAAAGCAATACCCTCTTTCAGGAGGGAAGGAAGGGGTTACAGCCTGTTACTGAGTCCCTGTTAAAGGCAGGTCTTTTGGAGCCACGGATGTCTCCCTATAACACTGCTATCCTGCCAGGTGAGAACCTGGCAGAATTTTAAAGTGTTAAAAAGCAGATGAACTGAGGCTCCTGCCCTAGCCCTTCCAGACAGGGAAGAAGTATTTGCATTTTATGTAGATGTTGAACAGGACCACGCCAGAGGAGTTCTCGTGCAAGAACACCACGGGGCGGTACTTGAAAACCGATGGCCCATTCTTCTGAAATGTTAGACCCCTCGGCGAGGGGTGGTCCCATTGTTTGCAAAATTGTGCAGCCACGGCTTTCATGGTAACTGAGGACGGCAGGAGGCTCTCTAACCCTTAAGCTTCACATCAAGTTGAGGCTTTGTTGACCAAAAGAGCCTCTCATGGAACAGGAGGATTTAGAATTAAGTAGGGGGGAAGGGTTTAACCCCACCTCCTGTTTAACTGGTCCCGAGGGAGGAGACCTGAAGGAAACTCATGACTGGATTCAGGTAATAGATCTCCAGATGCCGAGGAGATATTCAATTATCCCCCTTGGAATTAATGTTTGGGATTTTTCTTTTTCTGGAGCAGTAAATCAGGATGTTGATGGAGGTCTCTGGTTCTGTTCCCAACAGGGCAGCCATTTGGCGCAGCCCATGAACACGGCATCGGAGTCCATGGAGGCGTAGGACAGATCTTTCCCTCTCCCACTCCCCACTGCCACCAGCTCCCCCTGGGCAATGAGGGGGCTCCCGGCTGAGCGAGGGCAGCGCGAACGTGCAGCAGCTCAAGGATCCGCTCCCTGCGCGCTTCCCGGGACAGGGCTGCCCTGGGCCTTGGCATGGACAGAGGGTCCCCCTTCTCTGCTGGGCGTGACCCTCCTGCCCCAGCCTCGCTCAGTTCGATTCATGTGCCTCCCGTGAGGGGCACCCTCCACACAGATCCTGCTTCTGATTCCTTGGATCCACAGCACTGTTTTTCCTGGATTTTAGCCACGGCTTTCCCTGTGTAAAGGATAGGGATACATAGGAGGAGTGTGTTGGGCTCCCCTCCACCACTGTTAGTGGTTTCAGGCCCCCAAGAGCTCTTGTGTCTCCCTTTTTCCCAACAACATGCCTCTGTCCCCTCCTTCCCGACGCTTCCCCTCAGCAGCACCGAGCCTTTTCCCGCCCTTTTCCCCTCAGCGCTGGCCCCGCCCCCGCTCAGACCACGCCCCCTCGGCGCCGCTGAGGCCCTGGCCACGCCCCCTCCCCGCCCTCCCCTCCCTAATTAGCGCCCTTAGTTCGTCCCTCGTTAATACGTCACTAATTAGGCCCCTGGCGGCCAAGAGCAGGGGTGTGGAGGAGCTCTGTGGGACACCCTGGCTGCGTGGGGCAGGCCAGAGACGCCCGGTGTTGTCCCTCCACTCAGGGCAGGGATCCGGGGCACCGCGGCCACCCGGGGAAGATGCTCCGTTCCCAGCCCACACCTCTACGAAAGGGAGAGGAGGAAAGCAGGGTGCCAGAGACACAGAACCCCTCAAGACTTCCCCAGCTGGGTCTTCTTCGCCCCGCCCCTTCCAGCTCTATGCCGTGTTTACAGGAGCTCAGAAAGAGGAAAAAAAAGAGAAACGAGCTCCACAGTGAATTCCTGAAAGAAAAATCCATCAATGGCCAGGAGGCTCCTGTGGCTCCTTCCTGAAAATCAGGGCTGTGGGGAACAGGGTGCAGGGTGTCCCAGGACACAGAGCTGGACACTGATCCCTCCTGGATCTCCTTGGCACCCCTGTCCCAGGAAAGGATGGTCCTGAATATCCTCCTGGAGCTGTCCCAGGAAGGTCCCTGCTCCCTGGTGCGGGATGGGAGGGGTAGAGGTGGTCCTCTCACACTCATCCCACTCATTCCCCCCTGCGCTGGCTTTGCCTCTGGGGTGTTGACCCCCCTTTTTAGGGTGTCCAGCCCTGTTCCCATAGGGAACCTTGGCAGCACCCATGAGCATAACCAACGTTTGTGGGAGGCTGGAAGCACTGGTGAGGGAGGAGGCTGTTCCTGGTGACCTGGAACTTGGCTCCTGCTGTGAGCCAGGGGCTTTCTGCCTGCTGGGCTGCGGGAACACCCTCCCTGAGCTCTGTGACACCCCCAGCCCCACACCCACTCCTTGCCACAGCTCCTGCCAGACAGCATCTGCTACGGACATGTCCCCCGCTACCGTCCCTTGGCCAGGGGCCTTGTGGCTCATGCCAGACCCTTCTTCCTCCCCAGGGAGCCTCCTCCCAGGTAAGGGGGGAGCCCCCCACAGCCCAGAACTCTCCAGCTCAGCCCCCCTGGAGCCAGGCCGCCGTCTGAGTCCCACGTGCCCTGAGCCAAGTGGGGACTGGCGGCCGTCTTGGCCACAGTGACCACAGATAAATCGAGTTTCCAACCTCTGACAAGAGGAAAAGGGCCAGCAAAACCTCAGCTCGGGGCATGAGGAGAGCAGACTTCAGACTGCTCAGGGAACTGGTAAGCAGGGTCTCCAGGGACAATGTTTTTGCAGGTGCTGGGGTCCATCAGTGCTGGTCAATTTTGAAACATCACCTCCTAAGGGCGCAGGAGCAGGCGATTCCCAAATGTCGGAAGCCAAGCAGACGAGGCAGAAGGCATCTTCTCTGGGAAAGAGGATGGAAAAGAAAGCCGTGTGCCCAGTGGAAGCAAGGTCAGCAGAAGAATACAGATGTCAGGAAAATTAATCCACAAACACCACAGGTTTATGTCCAAACAAGAGACAGAGCAGTCCTGTTTTATTCGAATAAAGGGAGAAGTCATGGGCATTTCCCATGGGATCTCTCAAATTGTTAGAGGACGCAGCTTCCTTTTTCTCCTAATTTCCCAGCTGCATTTCCCTCTCTCCTTCCCCACTGGCTGAGGTACTTGAGAGGTACAGACTTCCCAAATGGCTTAATAAAAACCCCCTTTCTAATGTGTACCCCCCACCCTCATTCTTTTCCTCGTGTCTCTGTTCTTTTTCTCTAAATCCAGGGATTAGCAGAGTCTTGAGTGAGTAACAGTCTGTGTCAATTAGTGGAATTCCTATGGAATTTGTGGTTCCTCGCTTTGCTTCTTTCACCTATCAGTATCTGGCTTTATCTACCATCAGGCCCACAGATAGTTTGTAAAGACACCTCCTTCTCATTCCTTCCACAGAGATGTCTCTTGCCACTGTAGGGAGAACTTTGGTGCAGTGAAAGCTCAGCTGGAGAGGAAGAAATGTGGGGCACAATAAAAAGAGTGTTTTTAAACATATTAGTGGAAAAAAACATTGTAGAAATAACATTGTCCCCTTCCAGGATATGGATGGTCACCTCACAAACAGGGACAGGGACACAGCACAGGTGTTTAATGTGTTCTTTGCCTCTGTCTTCAACACTCCTCCCTCCCTTCCCAGTGGAAAACATGCACTGTACCAAGGGACACTGCAAAGTCCTTGAAGAGGGCAAGCCCTGCTCAGCAGAAACCAAACCACCCCTGTTTGATCCACAGCATTCCCATTGTGAATCTGAACCCAGCGTGTGCCAGCAACTGGGAAAAAAGGAACCCTATGCCTGTCAAAACCAGAGCACTGGGAGGACCATGAGCGCTCCTTGGGAAATCCTGACTTATTTAGAAAAGAGGCACCGCAGAAGTTGGTGAGTTGTTGCAGAAAACTCTTCCTGCCTTCGACAGCCAGTTCAGGAGAGCTCCGCAGAGACACAGGAACTTCAACTCCCTTTGTCTCTGGAAGAACTTCTCAGGCACAGAGTAGTGGGTGTTTCCAGTTGGTACCGCTGCAGTGTCCTGGGAGCCATGGGCTTGACACTGGTGGCAGCAGCACTCTTCCTGATGTGCCACTTGCTGCAGGGAATGATTCCCTGCAGCAGGCTGAGCTCCTGTTCTTACTGCCAGGCTTTTTCTGGCCATGTGCATCTTCAGAGATGAGCTGGTTCTGCTGATCCCTGAGGTGGGCACAGGGCTGTGATGGCACAAAGGGGCTGAGCGCTGGCGAGAGGCAGGGCTGGGATGTCACACGGCTGTCCTGGCCCACGGCACTGTGACATCACCACGCAGTCGCTACGTAACACAGGCCAGCACCTGCAGCTGCCAGTGCAGTCGCGATGGGACGTGCCGGAGCCATGTGTGACGGTGGCGTCCTGGTGATTGTGCTTGTCCTGCTGCTGGCCACTGTGGCTGTCTGGTGGGCCGTTGGCCACTGGCAACCACGGAGGCGGCAGGCACGGACATTGAAGAGGCGCAAGCGCCCCGGGGTGCAGCCCAGAGGCTCACGGAGGAAGCGAGGAGCCCCTGTGGCTCCCAGGTCCTCCAGGCCTCGGGCGACCCCTCGCAAGCGGCCACGTGCTCCCGCGAGCCCCCTGGACAGCCCCTGCAGCTGCGGCCCCTGCGTGGCAGTGGCCCAGGAGCTGCAGGACCTGATGCTGCTGCTCTGGGCTCACAATGGGACATGGGTGCCGCTCTACTCTGGGATGTGGCAGGCGTTGTGGAAAGAACTGGAGGAGCTGCTGAAGCGAGGCCACCTGCCCTGCTGTGGCTCGTCCAGCTCCTCCAGGAGCCTCCATCCCTTCAAGAGGCTGCTCCCAGCAAGATTCTCCATCCCTGGGAGAGCCTCAAGCCTTGCAAGGATGGCACACCACGAGGGACCCGCCATCCAGGCAAGAAGCTCAGGCTGTCAGAGATCCTCCATCCTGCCACGAGCCTCGGCTATCTCTGACAGCCTCTATCCCCTGCAGACACTCAGTGAGACCTGTCAGCCTGCAGAAGGTGCAGAGCCTGTGGACAGGTCTCCCAGCTCCCTTGGACTCACGGACTTCAACAATACGGGCGCAACCCTGACAACTGACGTGGCCAGGGAAAGCCCAGAAGTCCAAGTGGGAGCCCAGCCCGATCCAGGGGAGCCTTCTCAGGAGCAGGTGGCGGAGCAGCAAGTGAGCTGGAGCCAGCAGTTGCCAGCCCACAGCTCCCAGGACGCTGTGCCGGCTGTGCCAGCTGGCAACAGCCCGTGCCTGGTGGCGGAGACGTCCCTCAAGAGACCCAGGAGGTTCCTCCATCTCCAGGAAGCTGCTCCGAGACGGCCACCGACTACCAGGAAGGCCTTTCTGGTAGCAGGTGAGATCTTCTGAGGAGCTGTCTGAGGCTCCCTCGGGGCTCTTGAGGGGCATCCCCAGGCCAGGCCAGGGCCCTTGAGAGCAGCAGAGTCTCTGGCTGTTTCCAGTGCTTCTGAGGCCACGGCTTCAAAAAACCCCTCCCTGGTTTGCAGCTGCTCCTGACACCCCCCTGTGCGAGTCCTCGGGCTGTAGCCCCGGCAGTCCTCAACAGCAGAGTCCAGCCCACGATGCCGGGGACAGCGACGGTGCCGCCCTGCCCCGCTGCCCTCCGGCTCCTGCAGCCGCCTCTGCGCGCTCCCCTGCCCCAGCTCTGCCGCTCGCCAGCCCGACGGCTGCAAGGCGGTGGCCGCTGCCCGGCGCGCAGCAGGAAGCAGGTCAGAGCAACGTGGCCCGCGGTGGCTCGGCCCGCTTCACTCGCGGGCACTTGGCCGGGGGGGCCCTGGGCGCAAGGCTGATGGCTCGGTCTCGGTCGCAGGGCAAAAGAAGAAGCTGCAGGAGCTGTACCAGCTGGGCCCGCAGCTGGGCAGCGGTGGCTTCGGCACCGTTTTCTCGGGCATCCGCCTCTCAGACGGGAGCCCGGTAAGTGGCCCGGACGGCGGGGCGCGGGGGGAGGGCCAGGGGCGGGGCGGGGCAGGGCTTGAGCTCAGCCCCGTCTCTCGTGGGCTTGCAGGTGGCCATCAAACGCGTGGCCCGGGAGAGCGTCCTGCAGTGGTACGAGCTGGTGAGTGAGCGGGGCCCCCGCGACAGAGCGGGGCGCGGCGGGCAGGGATAAGGCCGGGCCCCGAGGGCGGGAGGCGGCGCAGGGCGGGGGGAGCGGGCGTGGGCTCAGCGTGCGAGCCGGAGCACGGCGGGCCCGGGGATGCCGAACACCGGTGGTGGGGCCGGGCAGGGGGGCACCCCCCAAGCATCCCCTGGGCGGGAGGAAGCCCAAGCACCAGGGAGGCTGCCCAAGGGGGCACTGGGGCATCCCAGGCGCGGGGCAGCGGAGGCACAGGGCAGCATCAGGCCTGCTGGAGGCACTGTCTCCTCCTCACAGCCCGACGGCACCCGTGTTCCCATGGAGATCGTGCTCATGGAGAAGGTGGGCTCTGGCTGCCACAACATCATCCAGCTCCTCGACTGGTTTGAGCTGCCTGACAGCTTCCTGCTGGTGATGGAGCGTCCGGAGCCATCGCAGGATCTCCTGGCCTTCCTGCTGGAGCAGGGGTTCCTGTGCGAGGAGATGGCGCGCTGGCTTTTCTGCCAGGTGCTGGAGGCCGTGCGGCACTGCACCGCCTGCGGCGTCCTGCACCGGGACATCAAGCCGGAGAATCTCCTCGTGGACCCGGAGAGCGGCGACCTGAAGCTCATCGACTTCGGTTGCGGCACCTTCCTCCAGGAGCAGGCCTTCACGCGATTTGCCGGTGAGCCCACAGGCCGGGCCCCGCTCCCAGTGCCAGGCACTGCACAGCCCCGTTCCCTCCTGGGCTGCGGGGTGCGGCATTCAGCCGGCTGCCGGCTGCCCTTTGGCACGGGCCAGATGCTGTGCCCCAGGAGCCGGCTGCCAGCCCTGCCCACAGAGGGGGGCTGCCAAAGCCAGGCCCCGGCCGCTCGGCTTGGCAGGCCTGCAAGGGCTTGGGCTGCTCCGCTGGCCTTGTTTGCCTTGCAGAATGGTTTCCTGGCTTTGGCCAATTGGCTGGGGGACGCCCGGTGGCCTCGGGGGGAAGTTGTGGCCACCGGTGCAGCCCCTGCTTCTGGAAGCCAGCAGCCTGCGCCTGGACAGCGCTGCCTGTGTCCCCTAGGAACACACGTGTACAGCCCACCCGAGTGGATCTGCCTTGGCTGCTACCACGGCCATTCGGCAACCATCTGGTCCCTGGGCGTGCTGCTGTACGTCATGGTCTGCGGGAACATGCCCTTCCAGGAGGACCGTGACATCGTGTCGGGGCAGCTCTTCTTCTGGCAGCAGGTCTCTCCAGGTTGGTGTCCAGCCTTAAGAAGGCAGGCTTTGGCAGATGGCACCGCGCAGCCCAGCGTGGCCCTCACGCAGCTCCGCGGGAGGCCCATCTGCCCTCAAGGGCTGGCCGCAGGAGGCGGCCCGTGACGACGGGGTCGGTGTGGCCCGCTTGGCTGAAGGAGGTGGCGCGTGTCCTGCCGTGCCACTGTCCCGCAAAGGGCAGAGTCAGCCGGGAGGCCGGCACAGCTCTGAGCACACGCAGCACGGCCCGGGCCTTGTGGGCACCGGGAGCAGCTGGGCAGGAGCCTTCTGCAAGTGACCGGCGCTTTCTGGCTTCTCTCCCCAGAGTGCCAACATCTGATCCGCTGGTGTTTGTCCAAGCACCCCGCGGACAGGCCAGCGCTGGAGGAGATCTTGCGCCACCCTTGGGTGCGGGGCAGGCGTCTTTGATGCCTTGCCGGAGCCTCTGCAGCACCCGGTTACCGAGTCCCACGCAGGACTGAGGGCTCGAGAAATAAAACAACCACAAGCCCATGCCGCGGTGTCAAGTCTGGTCCTGGTTAGCAACTTCAGCTAAAGAACCCTCTTGGGAAAAGGGGTAATCAGAGTGTTCCCTTCAGCCTTTGTCAAGCTTTTGATGCCTTTCCTCAAGGCGTCATGGCAGTTTTGTGTCTTCAAGCACAGGCTGTAGTACAGGTAGGAGGGACTGTAACCAGCCAAGAAATGCAACAGTGAAACAACAGCTGCCCTTTCAAACTGACGCGGCCACTTGGGTTCACCAGAAGTGATACGTGGGCTCATGTGTGCATTCCAAGGGCCAGTGGGTGTCAGGGACGGAGATGCTGCTCAGGTTCCAAAGCTGTGACAAAAAGCAGAAGCACCAGAATGTCATTTCAGGTCAAGCCCTAATGAACTCTTGCTCTTTCTTCCCCTCACACTGGCAGCAGGCAAATGCAGCCCAGTCTGCCTGGATTCAGGGGACAGCAGCGTCTACAGGAGCTGTGCAGGGATGCGCAGATGCCGAAAATGTCTCTGGGACAGATGGGCACCTCCAGCAGGCTCAGCCTCCCACACTGGGGCAGGGAAAGAGCGTGAGGGGACCCCCGCTGCAGAGGAAGGAGCGGCAGAGAAAGTGATCCCTAGGGACTCCAAGGGAACCCCCCTGGTGTTACCAGCCTCTAACCCCGTCTCACATTCGGGAGTTGTGTTATGTAAGGGAGCGATTCTTGGTAACTTTGTTGCACCGTGTAGCCCAGAGCTTTAGAACACTGGGGGGAAGGAGTGGTATTTCTCCCCAGCTCCCTTCTGGAGACTTTGCTATGCCAACAAAGAATCACTGAATGCTCGCAGCACCTCCTGTCCAGCAGGGGAGGGAGACAAGGAAAAACAACCTCAAGTGGCCACAGACCTCCTCCTGCTTCTGCTGCATTTCACATTTTTCAGCCCCAGAAGGGCATCCATCTCTATTACCCTTTCTATTTGCTTCTACCCTTCCAGGAGATTTTTCTTTATAGCAGATGCTTTTCATGTTTAGAAACCACAGCATCCTCTGGGGGACAGGGAAACATTCCCACGTACAGATGAGGGAATAGGCCCCTGAGAGGAGGCAGCTGCTCGAACAAGATCTAAAGCAGAAAGTGAATCCAGAGCATTTGTCTCTAGTTTTGTCTCTCTATTGAGCAGAACAGCACTAGATGATCTTCACTCACGTACAGTCATTTCTTACAACCTTATTGGCTCTAGCAGCCTCATAAAAGGAGTTCATCTGCAACCTGTGTCCTGCTGCCCTTGCTACAGGGACAAGGTGTCTGTGGCTTCAAAGCTCTAATCAGCCTAGGCTCTTCTTTCCTTTCTATGCATTGTGCTGGGCTTCCTGCATGGTTTAAAGAAACCAGAGAGTTTGGGAAACTAGTTCTGGAGGTACTGATACCAAACAGGTGCTGTGCTATAGTATGTGATAAATCAGTGTGTGTGGCATTGAGCAGAAGCCAGGCAGAATCAGGGAGAGCTGAAAAGCTTCTGATTACATCTGACCTGCCTGTTCCAGGGATTCTGTGATTCAGTGGAAGCCTGGGAACCAGAGGAGAGGCCTGAAACTACAGAAACCAAATAATGAAACATCTCTTTTTCAGACAACTTGCAGGAGAAGGAAAGATGACGCAGGAGTTGGGATCCAGAGACTAAAGGGCACCTGCTCTGCCCCAGTGTTATCGTCACTGCAGCTTCAGGATGTCTGGGGGTCCTTTGAGGCAGGTGAGGCTTGGGGAAATGCACAGAGCTATACCATATAGCTATACCATAAAGCATTCATGCCAACAGCAGAGAAGGCAAAGAGACACAGGAGATGATGGGTTTTTCCTTGTAAGCCTGAAGAAATTCACAGGAATCCCCATTTTCCCCAGCTTCCCTACAGTATCCGTGTTTAGACATCACCCTGCCTTGGAGGATTGTAGGTACAAAAATGCTGTTAGCGAGGATTTTCTTGTTATTTTCTAAGTCCATGAGAGATTTTTCTCTCTCACAGAAGAGGTAGCAGGGAATGTAAACAACCAAGCCACCTGCAACCTTGAAAAGTCTTGTTTATGGTAGAGTAGAAAAATATTTTGACAATGGATGTTTTAGGATTTTAGCCAATCGCCCCCAAGGGGTGGCTGGTCCTTTGTCCAATTAGACCATGAAAAAAAAAGTCTATAAAAGAGTTAGTAAAATAATTAAAGAAATCAATCTTGCTGCACAATTCCTGCCTGTTGGATCTTCTCCTCCTCTTCCTCCCTATGGCTGCGGGACACGGTGATACACCCTAGGGCCCAGGCCTGTGGTGATAGAGGATCCTCAAAAATCTCCCTTTATAGTGAGCAGAGAAACTGGTATTTCTCTGTAAGTGGCCACGATCCCCCTTGGCAGTGCAGCTGTTACTGCAATTTTACTTTGGGGAAGTTAAACACCAGTCTCATCTCTAAAAGCATCCTCACTCACTTTACAAAGTGCCTCAGGAAGGGTAAAAAGAGGGGCTTTAACACAAGCACACACCTGTTGGGGCCTCCTCCCCCGCCGTGTAGCCCTGGGAGAGGGGCCCTGAGGGCACAGACACGGGGGTTCCCTGCCCCTGCTCAGCCTCGTTCCCATTGCTTGGTTTGTGTTCCCTGCGCGGGCAGAAGGACCCTTGGTCTGGTGACTGGAACAGTTCCTGGGCAGAGCCCCGGCCATGCGGCTGGAGAAATAAACATCTCTCTGAAACATCTACCAAGAATCCGTCCATATATATTTCCTTTCCACGGGACTCCTGGTTTGATATATGCATGTTGCAGTATCCCCACTGCAACATCATGGTGGATAATGCGAGCAGAATGATCCCCGATCCCTAAGCGACTGATTTGTGTGAGTAAACCCTGGAAACTTTGGATTCCTCTTCTTGGTTTTGCTTTGCTATTCCATGTCTAAACTATGGAGGAACCGTGGGAAGTCTCTTGGCTCTCAGAGCCGCATATGGACATTTATCTTAAACTTAAAAAGATTCTTGAACAATGATTTGTAAATTTTAGTTTGATTCAAGCTCAAAAAGAACTGAAACACTTCCTGGCATGGTTGTTTAAGAACTTTTTCTATGTTTCTTGGGATTTAATTCTTACCAAGGGCTTTTGGAAAACCGTTTGGACACAGTTAATATTTGAGTCAAAATATATGCAGATGGAAGAATATTTTCGTGAATATTATTTAATTTCCGAGACTGTTGAGCAATGTCAGCTGTGTCCTGGCGAAGGGAAGCCTGGCTCAGGGACCGTGCGGCCCAGGCCACGTGCACCGAGCGCTCTGCGAGCAGCAGCGAGGCAGTTCCCGCGTGCGGGCGGAGCCGCGGGAGCCGCAGTGTCGGCAGCAGAGCGAGGCGCGGTGGGACCCGGCGGTGCCCGCCCGGCCCCGCGCAGCGCGTGGTGGAGCGAGCCCCGGGAACGCCCGGCCGAGAGGGGCGGCACGCAGGCAGCGGCAGTGGTGGTGGAGCGGAGCCGCGCCCGGCCGAGACGCGCGCTGGAGCAGGGCACGGGGGGGCTGCCGCTCGGGGGCCCGGCCGAGACGTGGGTGCAGTGCCTGGCAGCGGCAGCGAAGCTGCGACCAGAGGAGGCAACACACGGAGAACTGAGCGGCGCGGCCCGGCCCGGCTCGCGCAGCCCCGAACGCGACCCCGGGAAGAGCGCGCAGGCACCAGCAGCCCTGACAATTCCAACGTGGGAGCGACCAAAAGAGAGAGCAAAGATGCAGCGAGACAGAAAACAGCAGCCACTCGGAAAAAGGAAAAGATCGTAGTAGCTAAGATCTTAGGGATAGTAAAATGGTATAATGTTTAGCAAAATTTTGGTTTTATAACAAGGTGTGACAACCAGCAAGACATATTCGTGCATAGAACTGCTATTAGAAAGAATAACCCTGAAAAATGCATCCCAAGCTTGGGAGATGGAGAGGTGGTGGAATTCAAAATTGTACTAGGTAGAAAAGGGTTACAAGCATCGCAGGTCACTGGGCCTGATGGTGTTCCTGTAAAAGGCAGTATATATGCTAAAAATCGTAGTCATGTTAGACAATATCTCCATTGTAAGCCCCCCCTACAGTCTCCCTTTCCTAATCCCACCTTTCCCTTTTACCCTATGTCCTATTACCCCCAGTGTATTCCCAATCCGTTTTTTCATCCATGGTTTCCCTCACAAAACCATGCTTTTGCCAATTGTTTCCCCAAAAATCCCTTTCCAATGCCGAGTGGGGGATGAAAAGGGGGAGGGAAGAAATTAAACCCTCTCCTGCCTCAGTCTCCCCACAAAGCATGCCTGGAGAGTTCTGTCTCCCTTCTGTCAGCCCTAAGATGTTCCACAGAATCTGTTTGGACATTTAAAGACTCAGGAGGGTGGCTTGTTTTGTCTTGAAACTGTTCTTGTTATGTTTATCCAGTTGTTTTCATTCTCCTTTTATTAAAATAAAACGGGTGAGGTGTTGGGGTCTCCTCCCCCGCCGTGTAGCCCTGGGAGAGGGGCCCTGAGGGCACAGACACGGGGGTTCCCTGCCCCTGCTCAGCCTCGTTCCCATTGCTTGGTTTGTGTTCCCTGCGCAGGCAGAAGGACCCTTGGTCCGGTGACTGGAACAGTTCCTGGGCACAGCCCCGGCCATGCGGCTGGAGAAATAAACATCTCTCTGAAACATCTACCAAGAATCCGTCCATTATATATTTCTTTTTCCACGGGACTCCTGGTTTGATATATGCATGTTGCAGTATCCCCACTGCAACAACTCTCTTTTTTTTTTTTTGCTTTTATTCTTAGTTTCTTTCTTTTTTTTTTTTTAAATTTTTTTTTCTACCACAACTTCGGGTTTTTTCTCTACTTCACCCACACAGCCTTTGTTCCCCTCCCGGAGGTTTGCGGTGAGATGCTGTCCTATCGGTTCTCCCCCGGAAACCAACGAAATCAATCGAAGCAATGATTTTTGAAGTCTTCCCGCCGGTTTTCCCAGAAGGTCCCGGCCGGGTCCTGCCAGGAAGAGCCGGGTGCGGGGAGGGGCCTCAGGGCTTAACTGGGGAGAACAGTTTAATTGGGGCGAGATACACTTCAATTCTGGGGAGAAAATGTGAACGGAGGGGAGAGAAAATGAACTGCGGGGAGGAGCCCCCCAGCCCCCGGCTGTGCCCCGAAGGTGCTGCCCGCGGCTCCCCTGCTCCCACCCCCGGGCTGGGGGCGCGGAGCTGCCGCTGCTCCCCGGCAACGTCACGGGATAAAAACTCCATTCAAGCTTTTGCAGCCGTGGCAGCGACGCTCAGCGTTCCTTGGACCTTCCACGGTCCGTGGACATCCCGTGTCCCTCGGCTGTTCCGCGTCCCCCGGGTGTTCCATGTTCGCCCAGTTTGTTCCCGCACGCTCCCAGCCGCTCCCAGCTGCTGCCAGCTGCACTCAGCACGCTCCCAGTTTCTCCCAGTCGCCCTCACAGTGGTCCCTGTTGCTCGCAGTGGGACCTCTGTTACCCAGTTCTGGTCCCAGTGGGTTCCGGTCCTGGTCCTGGTGTATCCCGGTGTCCCAGTCTGTCCCAGTCCATCCCAGTCTGTCCCAGTCTCTCCCGGTCTCTTCCCAGCAGCCGCCGCCGTTTCCCGGATCCTGCCCCTCCCGCCCCCGGAGCTGCCGCCGGATGCCCCCCAAGATGCTGACGGGGGCCGGGGGCTTCGTGTTGGGCTTCGTCCTCCAGGGCTGGGGCTCGGCCTCCACCTGCGGGAGGAGGTGAGGAGGGGTCCCCGGGGGTCGTGTCCCCCCTCGGAGCGCTTGAGCCCCTCCCAGAATTGCTCCTATACCGTGGTCGCCCCCTTTTCACTCTCCTAGAGCTCCTGACCCAGTTCATGCCCCTCCGGGAGGGGTCTTTAGGGAGCCCCCCTTTTCCTTTACCTTGAGACCCCCTTGAATCCCCATTCCTGGGCACTGGGACCTCCCTGCACCTCTCATCCTGCACCAACACCCCCCTGCACCCCCTGTCCCGGGTATCCTCCTCTCCCAGCCCCTGCATCCCCTGTTTCCCTGACCCCAGGGACCCCCGGACCCCCATTCCCGGCCATCCCGGGGCGCCTCAGCCCCAGGCCTCCCTTTCCTGGGAAACCCGAACTGGGCACGGGGCTCTGCAGCCGCTCTGGGATTTATGATCACCCAAAGGAAAGGGACAGGAGAGGATAGAGGGAGAGAAGGAGATTGGGAGTCAGGGATCGGGGTCACAGCGCCCAGTCCTGCTCCGCCGGGGCTGGGGCCCCGCAGCCGCAGGACAAAATGGATCCGCGGGTCCCGGTGCTTGCCCCGCTCCGGGCCGAACCCAGCGGGTTCCAGGCAGAGTTTGGCCGCGGGGCCCGGGAGCTCAGCCCAGCCCGGCCCGGGGGTCCCGCAGGGCGCGGCCGAGGAGGGTCCGGGGGATGCCAGGAGGGGATCCAGGGGAATTCCCTGGAATTGCCCCGTCCCTCCCCCCGCGCTCCCTCGGTCCCTTTGGCTTCTCCGTCTCCCGCCCTGCGCCGCCGGGATCTGCCCGGCCACCGGTGACGTCACGAGCAGCCCGAGCTGCCATTGGTGGGCAGGAAAGAGCGGTGCCAATGGCGGGGCCGGAGGCGGCTCTGGGGGCGGGGCCGGGCTGGGGGCGGGGCCAGCGGAGCAGCGCGGTGGCTCCAGCGCTGGGGCCGGGGACGCTCCTGGGGGGGGCGAGGGGCGAGTGGGACCCCGGCACGGGAACCCCCGAGCCGCAATTCCCGGGCACGGGAACCCCCTGAGCTCCCATTTCCGGGTACTAGAACACCCTCCACCGCCATTCCCGGATATTGTGAGCCCCCTGCATCCCCTTCCCCAGCACCGGGACCCCCCTGTTCCCCCTTGTCTGGCCCCGGGGCCTCCCCGAATCCCCCTGAATCCCCATTTCCGGATACTGTGACCCCCTGCATCCCCCTGCCCAGCACCGGGACCCCCTGTTCCCCTTAGCTGGCACGAGGACGTCCCTGAAGCCCCATTCCCGGGAAGGGGACTTCCCTGAACTCACATTCTCCGTCCCAGGAAAACCCCCTGAGCCACCGTTTCTGGGCCTCGGGACCCCCCTGAAACTCTATCTCCGGGCCGGGGACGCCCCCATCCCCCCCGTTACCGGCACCGGGACCACCTGACCCCCATTCCCGGCACCGGGACCTCCTTGCACCCCCATATCCAGGTTTGAGCCCCCACTCCCGTGCACGGGGACCGCCCGGCACCTCCATCCCCGGCGCTGAGACCCGCCCGAGCCCCCTTATCCCGCACCGATACCCCCTCGCATTTCCTCTTCCCTCGCCCCCGCGCTCCCTCGGGCACTTCCGCGGCTCCCAAGCTGCGCCACCGGGATCCGCCCGGCGAGCGGTGACTGCCCCCGGCACCGGACCCCCCTCCCGCCCCCGGCTCCTCCCGGGGCCTTCTGGAAACAGCAGCGGGAAGAGTTCAACAGTTCATCATTATTTCAATTGATTTCGTTGGTTTCCGGGGAGAGACGGTGGAACAGCATCTCACCACAAACCTCCGGGAGGGGAACAAAGGCTGCGTTAGGTGAAAATAGCGAAAAACCCGATGAAATGGAAGAAGAAATAAAAAGGCAAAAAGAAAAAAAAAGACAAACTAAAAGTAAAATAACTGGGGGGGGGGGAAAAAAAGAAAAGAAAAAAAAGAAAACAACAGCAGAGCTTGTTCTGTTGGGACTTTGTGTCTCTTCTTCAAGATCCGAGCACCGAGGCGGCGGCGTGCTGGCGGAAGGGGCCGAGACCGGACGGGGGGAAAGCTGAGTAAAGTGTAAATGACTTTCTGGCCTTAATGAATATGTAACAGTTTAAGAGAGTCCTTAAGTCCACAGTAAAATGAATGGAGGGCGCCTCAGGCAATATTGCTAAGCGCCCCAGCCCTGTGATTTGCCTTTGTTCGACTAATAAATGTTCAATACTATATTGCTAAAAAAATCAGCTTTTGTATTCATTTTCTTCAGAAAGAGAATAAAGAGAGAGAGTGAAGAGAGAGTAAAGAGAGAGAAAGAAAGAGTAAAGAGAGACGGAATAAAAAGAGAGAGGGGAAAAGAGAGAAACGATAAGGAGAAAGAGAATAGAGTGAGATTAAAGAGAGAGAGAGTAAAGATAGAGAGAATAAAGAGAGAGAGAGAGTAAAGACAGAGAGAACAAAGACAAACATTGCTGCTAAAGAACGTCCGTGCAGTCCCAAACGCCTTCGCACACCGGCCCCAGTGTCCGTGCTCGGGGCTTGATTTACCAAGATGTGAATATCGATCTCATATCGATATCCAGCTGAGACAGACAAAAGCTCTCCAACAGTTTAGAGTTAGAAAGTGAATGTTTTATTGGCGCCGGACAGCGGCGTGGAACAGCTTCCTAATGCGCAGTGTCCAGCTATGAACGGTTACAGAGTTCATTCATCCACAAAAGTGATGAATATCCAAAATACAAATACATATTTATAACAGTGACCCCTCCCATTCTCCGCTTCGTATGGAAATGAGCTTTAATGTCATTAAGCGTGCCTAGTGCGTGCTCTGAATTGAGTCGCTGCTCTCGAATTGGGTCGGTGGTCCCAGATCGATGAAGTAAGCTCATCTCCCTCACTTGGACCTTTTTTGCCTCTCTGAACTTTAACAATCTTAATTACTTTAGTGACCTCCAAATTTCCTCTTGCCTGACTTTTGAATAGGTTCCCACGGAGGGAGGAAATTGGGAATTGTCCTTGTTCCCTACACCAACTGATCAATATTTCTGTTCCTCGTTCTAAGCACAGCTAAACAAACACACAAATGACAGAACATCAATTATTTAATAATCAATTACTAACATCTTAAAAGCCATTTCAAATCTAGCTCTCTTAACTATTTTAATTAACTCTAGTCCAGCTCAAATTCTTTCTTATTCTAACCAATTTCAACACAGCTAGCCTATAACTAAAATCTTTATGTTTCTTTTAAATCTATGTTTCAGGGTGTCACCATGGCCACGGGGCTGCCCCAGGGCAGAAATCCCCTGCGGAGATACCGGGACCGGCTGTGTGAGATGGGACGCCAAACACACCGGGTTTAGTCTCTTTGGGATGAAGAAGTGAGTTTTTCAGTCTGTTTGGGATAGAAAACTACTTCTGATTGCATCCACCTGTTATACATGGGATTTAAAAAGCATAATAAATACTAAAAAGGAATAATGATAAATAGCTGTGGTTCAAAAGGCATAAAGGAATTAGGAGGAACATATCTACTGACAGAAGATTTAATAAAAGCTATACTATAAAAAAATCTTCTGCAGTGTTGTCAGTGGGTGTTCTTGGGTTTTTATTTTAATTTTGTATTACTTGTTTCCTCTGATCGGCTTTGATTTACAACCACTGAAGATAAAATAACCAATATCGGGAAAAAATCAACAGTTGGGTGCAAAGCCTCAGAATGAATGTGGAACCAATGGAGGATTCACGTGCTTTAGACACGTGTGTGCACAGGTGCAGAAAAGCATCGCTCCTTTTGGAGGCTGCATTACAGCACACGAGTGGTAAAATCAGATTTACTCCTGTTTTCACAGGCTTCCCGGGCAGCACTTAGCAAGGATCTCCCCAAGGCCAGTGAGTGATCGAGGGCAGATGAAGGGCGAGCTTTGCCCGCCTGGCCGCTGCCAGCCAGCCGCGCTGCGAGCAGAAAGGCCGGGGCGGCGGCGGCGGCTTCTCCTTCTCAGCGCCCCGCATGAAGAGAGGCGCTGAACGGCGCCGGCGCCGCGGCGGCTGCGACCGCCCGCGCAGGGGCAGCGGGGCCGCGGGGCCGGCAGGGCAAACACGGCAAACGATTCCCCGGGGCACGACCGAGACCAAATCAACTGCTCCGTGCTGCGAAACCCTGCAGAAACCCTGGAACTGGGGGCATTTGTTGGCAATGGCACTCAGGAACAGCAGTTAACCTGTACCAGCTATTACATTGTAGAGGAGGTTATGATCCAGATTATACAGGTATCTTATAACTCAAGCTATATTAGCATCTTGGAACTTTGACCCCAGTTATAATGTTAACTAGTTAATACCTGCATAGAAAGGTTATTCTTAACATGTTTACACATCATTTACGAGCAGCAGTTCTTTCCTCCTAGTCGTAGAAAGAGGAGGAAGTGAGGACATGCAGAGAAAGACAACTTGGCAGCACCAAGGTCAGTGGAAAGAAAGAGGGGCAGGAGATGCTCCCAGCGTCGGAGTCGAGATTTTCTCTGCAAGCCGTGGTGAGGACTGGGATAAAACAAACTGTCTCCCTGGGATCCATGAAGTCCACGGGGGGATGCAGAGATCCACTCCCAGCCCGTGGGAAAAGGTGCTCACACCGGAGCGGGTGGATGCTACAAAAGCTGTAATCCAGGGGGAGACCTGAACAGGGAGAGAGGGCTCCTGCTTCCAGAGATAGAGAAAGAGGGCCCTTGCTTCCAAACTGAAGCAGCTGATCCTTAAAAGACTACACCCCATGGACTGATGACCCACGCCTGCAGTTTTGGGAAGGCTGTTCTGCCCGTGGGAGGGACTCACGTTACAGCAGGCTGGGCGGGACTGATACTCGTGAAATTAGAAACACGCTGGAGAAGTGCACAGAGAACTGTCTCCTGTGGGAAGGAGCCCACAGCAGAGAAGAAGAAAGAGACTCCCCTCCCTGAGGGAACTGAAGAAAGATCTCGAGCGATGAACTGGCTTAAACACTCCCAGGCCCTGTCTCCCTGCACTGTCGGAGGGAAAGAGGGAGGGGATGGAGGCGAAAAAAGGTGTTTGAAAGGCTTATTTTATTCCTCATTATCCTACTCTGTTAATAATAAATTTACTTTATGCCTTTAAGTTTGAGCCTGTTTTGAACTTAGAATGTTTCTCTCCCAATCCTTATCTCAACTCATGCGCCCTTCGTAACAATTTTCATGCTACCTGTGGTGATGCAATACCTTTATTGTATTTTTATATAAGTTTCCTGTACCCCAATGGTTCATCCCTACCTTCCCCACTCCTATTCCCAGTTGGTTTGCCCCAGACCCAAGCCGCTCCCCCTGTGCTCCCTACATGGTTGTTCTCCTCCCCTTGTTCTAGCTCTTTCCCTATCAATCACCCAAACCCCTCCTGTTGTTCCCGAAGGTCCAGTGTCCATCATCTGAAACCTCCCAATTTACCCTTATATGGTCCCCGTCAATCCCCCGAGACCCTACCCCTCTAGATACCTCCCCCTTTGGAAATCCCCTAAACCTCGATGTCCCATTGGGGCATGTGATCCCTTTCCCCTCCTCCCCTTGGGGCTATTGGCCCAAGGAAATGTCTATCCTCGTCCATATCCCTCCCTCAGAGATTTCTATTGGTCCCCAGTTAAGCCATCCCCATTGTAACACCTCCCTTTATAAGGGGTTCCCTGGAGTTGCTCCAGGCTTGTCTCCTGGGAGTTGCCTCCGATAAAGTTGGATTATCCCGTGTGGCAAGCCTCCTTGCTGCTTTTTATCCTCTCCCTCGTCGGGACTGGTGACAGCCACCGTGCCTGGAGCTTCAGCTCCCCTGGGCAGAGCTGAACTCCTGAGGAGCAGCTTTAAAGCCGAGAGCCTCCAGCTGCTCCCACTCCTGTCGCACACCGCAGGAGCTGGCCCGGGCAGTGGTCAGTGGCGGTCATGGCGACACTTTTGTAATTCTCTGCAGTTTTGCATTCTATAAATTGCACAATTCCTTCAGTTGGTGTCTGTGTCTTTGGTGCTGACCCTGCCCACCAGCAAAGCAGGGCCCCGTCCTGCCTGAGTGTTACCTGGGAAGACAAAAACCCTCACTCCAAATGTCCCCCCTTCCTCCTTGTTCCCCCACTTTATACCCTGGCCATGATGTCCTGTGGTCTGGGATATGCCTGGGGTCAGTTGGGGTCAGCTGTCCTGCCTGTGACCCCTGCCAAGCTGCCCCGCACCCCCAGCCCCTCGCCAGCGTGGCCGGACGAGGGGCAGGAAAGGCCTTGGCTCTGTGCAAGCTCAGCAAGAACAAAACCATCTCAGTGTGAGCAACGCTGTGCTCAGCACAGAGCCAAACACAGCCCCAGAGAAAGGCCTGGCAAGGAAATTCTCTCTGGCCCAGCCCACAGCAGCACCCCATGGCCACCCAGCATCACCACGGCTCCACGGGTTCCTTTCCATGGCCCCGGCCCTGGCCACGGGACCTTGGGCTGGTGGCCGCGGCAGCCGCCTGTGGCCCAGGGCTCCGTGCCCGTGTCCATGGCAGCAGTGCCCGGCCACAGGCCCTGAGTGCAGGTGACCGTGCCAATGCCCATGGCAGCAGGGCCAAGCGTTGGTGTCCGTGGCACCAGAGTGAGGAAGGGGTCCCTGTGGCCGCTGCCGTGGCACCTGAGGGCATCAGCGAGTGTCACTGCAATTGTAGCTGGCACCAGCCTGGCACCGCTCTGTCCTGAGGGCTGCCATGGCAGCCGAGGGCAGCCACAGCTCTGCGGGCAAGTGGCCACGGAGCCTGACTGCAGCAATGGGCCCTGGGGGGGTTTCCAAGGGAACTGGAACTGCTGAGGGTTGCCATGGCATCCAACCCCCTGGGATGTCACACAGCCACCCTGGGATGTCACAACCACTCAGTGATGTCATAGCCTGCTCTATGATGTCAGACCTCTGCCCTGTGATATCACAGCCATATCTCTGATGTCACAGCTCAGTCTGTGATGTCACATAGCCACCCTGTGATGTCATAGCCACTCTGTGATGTCACACCACCAAACTGTGATGTCACAGTCCTCTCTATGATGTCACAGAGCTGCTCCATGATGTCACAGCTGACTCTATGATGTCATAAAGCCACCCTGTGATGTCACAATTGCTCTGTGATGTCACAGCCTGTTCTGTCATGTCACATGGCCACTCTGTGATGTCACAACTCTGCACTGTGATGTCACAGCCTCCTCTATGATGTCACAATTGCTCTGTGATGTCATAGTCTGCTAGATGATATCTGACCTCTGCCTTGTGATTTCAGAGCCCAAGCTGTGATGTCACAGCTCACTTTTTCATGTCACAGCACCACTCTGTGATGTCACAGACCTGCTTCATGATGTCACAGCTGACTCTATGATGTCATACAGCCACCCTATGATGTCACAACCCACTCTGTGATGTCACAGCCTGTTCTGGGATGGCCCAGCCCTCTCTGTGATGTCACACCAATACCCTGTGAAGTCACAGCCCACTCTGTGATGTCACACAGCCCCTTTCTGACATCACAGCTGCTCTGTGGGTCTGTGACACAGGCACAGAGGTGTTACCAAAACTTCAGTGAAACAAAACCTCCTCAGCACCAGCGCAGCACAAAGCAGCAGCATTCTTTATTGGGCCGGATGCACGAGGGGAGAGCCCCTCCCAAAGTCGTGTGTGCCGAGTTCAGGAATGTTCCTGTTTGCAGACTGTGTTTCACAGACACATTCCCAGATTGTCCCACAAGAAACACACACACGATCATCATTGCCCCAAAATCATTGCAGATTTCCCCCACCCCTTTGCACATCTGTTCTTCTGCCCTGGGGGTCTCTTTGGGGGTCCCTGGTGGTCGCTGACCCCAAAGCCAGCCCTGACTGCCCGGTGAACTGGTGAAAGTTGGCACACCTGGGCTGGTTGCTGCCCACAGAATCAGCCTTGGGCGGTTCCATGGCCAGTGGCTTTTGGAGAAGAAGCATTGTATGAACCCACCAGGTGCAAATGGTTTTTCATCTGGCAAATTTCCCCCCCTTGGAGGGCTGTGAAGCTTCTCTTCCCTTCAAGCCTTCGTAAGCCTCACTCTGCTCCTTTACTCACATCCCACGAGTTCCTCAGCTGCTTTCACAACCATGTTCTTTACACAGCTCAAAGCAAGTGTCATAAGCACAAGTAGTGCTGTGGTCCCAGTTAGACTTTGCAAAAGTGACGCCAACCATCAGTCAGGGAAAATCCAAGTCCTCTAACAATTTTATCCAACCAGTTACTGTTGAACTCTCCCCTTAATTCCCTGCTGGATGCAGCAACCGATTTTATCCTCTCTACCCGATCATCCCATCCAGCATCACATTTGGAATGTGCACACAACAAGTGTTGCTGTTCCAGTTCAAGAATCCACACACTCCCTGTCCATGTAGCAGCAATAGGGCTAAAGCCAATCTGCTCTGGAAGGTCATTTTAGCTGTGGCTGGCAATTGTTCCTTTATTTCAGCAAACCCCAAAGGAGCTGCATTCCCTAAAGTTTCCATCTGCAGAGCCCAATGGTGTGTGGCTGCTCTGTTCCTAAAGGCAGATCTTTGCGGAGCAGAGATGGATTCTAAAATCCATCCCTCTGGAGTTCCCGCACTGGGATGTTTCCCAGTTCCATCCCCTTTAACCTTTCCCCACAGTCGGGTTCCCAGTGGTGACTCCTTGCACGAGGGACGGAACGTTCATACCCCCAGTGTCCATGGTGCTCCTGATTCTCCCAGGGGCAAACGTGTGCTCCAAATTCCATCCCTTCCCACCCATCCTGGGGCTCCTAAGGATCTGACTGTGTCCTGCTGACACTCTGTGCCTCTCCAAGGCTCGTTGTTTGTTGGCTCAGCCCAGGTGTCCCTGAGAAAGGCAGAATCATTTCTACAAACACAGCCCAGCCTCAGAGCCTGGGCCACAGCCAGGAGCCGCTGGACCTCAGCATTCCAAACAGCTCAAGTGTCTGTCCCAGGGCAATCCCACTTTTCCTTTGTCCTGGGATCCTTTGGCCTTGACCTTGTTAAATCAGGATATTTTATACCCACCTCTAAGGGGTCCTGTGGGAGGCCTGGGCTCCCTGCCCAGCCCAGACACCCCTGAACTGGCTGGAAACATTCCCAGAGTCCTGTCTGAGGGTGATTCCATACTGCTGGAATTTGACAGCCCCAGGGGGTATCAGTGCAATCTGTCAGCTGATCAATATTTCCTGAGGTAATTTCCAGATCCGCTTTGGAAACGTTACAATTCTCAGCACTATTGTTTTGATGTGTCCATGGTAAGGAATATTCTCCTTCCATCCCTGTCCAGGTGCCCTGGGTGCTATTTCCTTCCCACACGCGTTCCCAGATTTTTGTCAAATTGCTGACTGAAGCTCCCCACAGAGCTGGATTTTCTGCAGAGGTTGGTGTTGGCAAACAAGCTGTTACCAGGGTTACATTCTGTTATCTGCCAACATCTTGCACTGACTTTGAAAACCCCATTTCCCTTCCCAGAAGTCAGGAACATCGTTTCTATTATTATTATAAATGCACAATTATTGATCATCTTCATCTAGATCCAATAAATAGTATCCCCTTAGAAAATCATATTCAATACCTGAAACAATAGGATTTATGTAAAACCCCAAACTCCACGGTGTCAGTCAGTCTTGTTTCTGCTGTGTTTAATGTGTGCTTGCTGGTTTTACCCACATGTGATGAACCCCGAGTTGGATTCCTTCTACCTTGAGTGCAGGGTAGGTTACCAGGAGGACTTGAGATGGTCCCTTCCACTTTGGCTGGATTGTTCCAAAATTCCAGGTTCTGATGCACACCGCATCTCCTGGTTGGAAAGGATGTACAGGCGAGTCCAGCCCCAATGATCTGTTGAGAACCATGCACCTTTTAAGGCTTACAAGAGTTAGTCCCAGTGCTATGAAATATTCATTTCTGCAAAGCTTCTGAGACTTCCCTTGGCTTGTTGGTGCCACATGGGAAAGCTTCTGGCCATCCAGAAAAAGGATCCACCAATACCAAAATGTGCCAGTGCCCCTTCTGCCTGGGCACTTCTGCAAAATCAGTTGGCCAAAATCACCTGGTGATTCCCATTTAACGAGCCCTGGAGGCAGCCTTCTTCCTTCAAAACCAATCCCATCTTTCTCAACAACTGATCTATTCTTTTTTGCCATTTTTCTGCTTACTAGATGCCTTTGTAAACTGGCCACCATATTCTCCATTTCCTCATGTGTTTCCTGATGTTTGAGTTCCGTTCTACATTAATTGTGGAGCTACAATTACCTGCCCACACGGGGTTACCAATCACCTGCTGGGATTTTCCATAGCTGCTGCTGCTGCTGGGGCTGACTGCCTGTCCTGATCACTGGAATCTGGTTTTTGTTGCAGAACATTCCAGTTTCTGCTAGGTATTAGTGCAAGGAGAGCTTTTTCAGCACCCTCTTGAGCTGTTTGGTCAGCCAATGGATTCCCTGGATTACCTGGGTGTCTTGGGGTGACCTTATGATGTGTATCCCATATCGCTGCCTATGCCCAGAAATTAATTTTTGTGCCTTTCTATGCCTCTAAACTGAGCCTGAGAGGGGGAAGGAAAAAATACTGAGCAAAACTTTCTCAAAGCAGTTTGCCGCTTGTTCAAGGTCACATAAAGATAGCAGGGTTTTTTTTCCCAGCTGCGGCAGGGGAGCGAGGAAGCACCCGGCTTGCTGCTTTCCAGTCAGCTTTTGGCCAGTTTTTCTCCAGTTTCTTGTTCTCCGGAGAGAGACTGAGAGTTGAACTTTTCCTTCCCTGGAATTTCAGATTTTTTCCCTTTTCTACTGGACTGCTTGATTGCTGTAGCATCAGAGCACATCAGGAGGACTTTCCACCGGGCACAGAGGGCCTGGCCCCGGCCCAAGCCCCAGCTCTGAGGACACCAAAGGGAGGCCTCTAACACTTTCCCAGGTTTTTTCCTCTACAGCGAAAGATTTTACCAGTTAACATTATTTTCCTTTCCTGTGTGTTTGTTAAAGAAGTAGTTTTATCTTCTTCACTTTCCTTCGAGGAAAATTTATTTTTTCCCGAACCTGGTGGGGGAGGGGTGGTTGTGCCTTCTCTCAGAGGATGTATTTCTAAATTTGGCCAAACTGGAACAAATTTAGTGGCGCCCAACTGCGTGGCTCGAAGGAAAGTGAAAAACCTGTGCTAATTACATTTTGGGTTGAATTCACTTATTCTGTGTTGGAGTAAAGTAGTCACCATGCTGGTTGAGCTCATAATGTCTCTCTGGCTTCATGTACTCATGTCTTTCTGGTCCTTAGGCTTCATTGCGGTACTGGTGCTTTTTTGGTCCCTAGGGTTGTTTTCCTATCCACAACTTGCTCCAATCTTGTCCTTGATATGTAAATTTTACAGAGAAGGGAGACGAATCAGGATTTCTATTTTGCTGTGCTCGGTGATAATGATTTATAAGAAGTTGATAGAGGTACAGGCAGCTGTTCGAGGTGTGTATGATAAATGGTTTCTCCGTCGTAACCCCAGTCCTAGCTTCAGTAGCCTGTTTTGGGAATTTATTAGTAATTGCACCCAGATTGTTAGAGGAGGAGGAGACGGGGTTTCCCTTCCCTTTAAATTTGATAGGTCATCTTTTGAGAATGTTCAGTTTCCCCTGGATGTTAAAGAGACCACCCTCCTGGTATTTAATCTGGTAAGCTTCCTCTATGTGCTCTGTATGTTGTTGCAGTGGGGATACTGCAACATGCATATATCAAACCAGGAGTCCCGTGGAAAAAGAAATATATAATGGACGGATTCTTGGTAGATGTTTCAGAGAGATGTTTATTTCTCCAGCCGCATGGCCGGGGCTGTGCCCAGGAACTGTTCCAGTCACCGGACCAAGGGTCCTTCTGCCTGCGCAGGGAACACACCAAGCAATGGGAACGAGGCTGAGCAGGGGCAGGGAACCCCCGTGTCTGTGCCCTCAGGGCCCCTCTCCCAGGGCTACACGGCGGGGAGGAGACCCCAACACCTCACCCGTTTTATTTTAATAAAAGGAGAATGAAAACAACTGGATAAACATAACAAGAACAGTTTCAAGACAAAACAAGCCACCCTCCTGAGTCTTTAAATGTCCAAACAGATTCTGTGGAACATCTTAGGGCTGACAGAAGGGAGACAGAACTCTCCAGGCATGCTTTGTGGGGAAACTGAGGCAGGAGAGGGTTTAATTTCTTCCCTCCCCCTTTTCATCCCCCACTCGGCATTGGAAAGGGATTTTTGGGGAAACAATTGGCAAAAGCATGGTTTTGTGAGGGAAACCATGGATGAAAAAACGGATTGGGAATACACTGGGGGTAATAGGACATAGGGTAAAAGGGAAAGGTGGGATTAGGAAAGGGAGACTGTAGGGGGGGCTTACAATGGAGATATTGTCTAACATGACTACGATTTTTAGCATATATACTGCCTTTTACAGGAACACCATCAGGCCCAGTGACCTGCGATGCTTGTAACCCTTTTCTACCTAGTACAATTTTGAATTCCACCACCTCTCCATCTCCCAAGCTTGGGATGCATTTTTCAGGGTTATTCTTTCTAATAGCAGTTCTATGCACGAATATGTCTTGCTGGTTGTCACACCTTGTTATAAAACCAAAATTTTGCTAAACATTATACCATTTTACTATCCCTAAGATCTTAGCTACTACGATCTTTTCCTTTTTCCGAGTGGCTGCTGTTTTCTGTCTCGCTGCATCTTTGCTCTCTCTTTTGGTCACTCCCACGTTGGAATTGTCAGGGCTGCTGGTGCCTGCGCGCTCTTCCCGGGGTCGCGTTCGGGGCTGCGCGAGCCGGGCCGGGCCGCGCCGCTCAGTTCTCCGTGTGTTGCCTCCTCTGGTCGCAGCTTCGCTGCCGCTGCCAGGCACTGCACCCACGTCTCGGCCGGGCCCCCGAGCGGCAGCCCCCCCGTGCCCTGCTCCAGCGCGCGTCTCGGCCGGGCGCGGCTCCGCTCCACCACCACTGCCGCTGCCTGCGTGCCGCCCCTCTCGGCCGGGCGTTCCCGGGGCTCGCTCCACCACGCGCTGCGCGGGGCCGGGCGGGCACCGCCGGGTCCCACCGCGCCTCGCTCTGCTGCCGACACTGCGGCTCCCGCGGCTCCGCCCGCACGCGGGAACTGCCTCGCTGCTGCTCGCAGAGCGCTCGGTGCACGTGGCCTGGGCCGCACGGTCCCTGAGCCAGGCTTCCCTTCGCCAGGACACAGCTGACATTGCTCAACAGTCTCGGAAATTAAATAATATTCACGAAAATATTCTTCCATCTGCATATATTTTGACTCAAATATTAACTGTGTCCAAACGGTTTTCCAAAAGCCCTTGGTAAGAATTAAATCCCAAGAAACATAGAAAAAGTTCTTAAACAACCATGCCAGGAAGTGTTTCAGTTCTTTTTGAGCTTGAATCAAACTAAAATTTACAAATCATTGTTCAAGAATCTTTTTAAGTTTAAGATAAATGTCCATATGCGGCTCTGAGAGCCAAGAGACTTCCCACGGTTCCTCCATAGTTTAGACATGGAATAGCAAAGCAAAACCAAGAAGAGGAATCCAAAGTTTCCAGGGTTTACTCACACAAATCAGTCGCTTAGGGATCGGGGATCATTCTGCTCGCATTATCCACCATGATGTTGCAGTGGGGATACTGCAACATGCATATATCAAACCAGGAGTCCCGTGGAAAGGAAATATATATGGACGGATTCTTGGTAGATGTTTCAGAGAGATGTTTATTTCTCCAGCCGCATGGCCGGGGCTGTGCCCAGGAACTGTTCCAGTCACCAGACCAAGGGTCCTTCTGCCCGCGCAGGGAACACAAACCAAGCAATGGGAACGAGGCTGAGCAGGGGCAGGGAACCCCCGTGTCTGTGCCCTCAGGGCCCCTCTCCCAGGGCTACACGGCGGGGGAGGAGACCCCAACAGGTGTGTGCTTGTGTTAAAGCCCCTCTTTTTACCCTTCCTGAGGCACTTTGTAAAGTGAGTGAGGATGCTTTTAGAGATGAGACTGGTGTTTAACTTCCCCAAAGTAAAATTGCAGTAACAGCTGCACTGCCAAGGGGGATCGTGGCCACTTACAGAGAAATACCAGTTTCTCTGCTCACTATAAAGGGAGATTTTTGAGGATCCTCTATTACCACAGGCCTGGGCCCTAGGGTGTATCACCGTGTCCCGCAGCCATAGGGAGGAAGAGGAGGAGAAGATCCAACAGGCAGGAATTGTGCAGCAAGATTGATTTCTTTAATTATTTTACTAACTCTTTTATAGACTTTTTTTTTCATGGTCTAATTGGACAAAGGACCAGCCACCCCTTGGGGGCGATTGGCTAAAATCCTAAAACATCCATTGTCAAAATATTTTTCTACTCTACCATAAACAAGACTTTTCAAGGTTGCAGGTGGCTTGGTTGTTTACATTCCCTGCTACCTCTTCTGTGAGAGAGAAAAATCTCTCATGGACTTAGAAAATAACAAGAAAATCCTCGCTAACAGCATTTTTGTACCTACAATCCTCCAAGGCAGGGTGATGTCTAAACACGGATACTGTAGGGAAGCTGGGGAAAATGGGGATTCCTGTGAATTTCTTCAGGCTTACAAGGAAAAACCCATCATCTCCTGTGTCTCTTTGCCTTCTCTGCTGTTGGCATGAATGCTTTATGGTATAGCTATATGGTATAGCTCTGTGCATTTCCCCAAGCCTCACCTGCCTCAAAGGACCCCCAGACATCCTGAAGCTGCAGTGACGATAACACTGGGGCAGAGCAGGTGCCCTTTAGTCTCTGGATCCCAACTCCTGCGTCATCTTTCCTTCTCCTGCAAGTTGTCTGAAAAAGAGATGTTTAATTATTTGGTTTCTGTAGTTTCAGGCCTCTCCTCTGGTTCCCAGGCTTCCACTGAATCACAGAATCCCTGGAACAGGCAGGTCAGATGTAATCAGAAGCTTTTCAGCTCTCCCTGATTCTGCCTGGCTTCTGCTCAATGCCACACACACTGATTTATCACATACTATAGCACAGCACCTGTTTGGTATCAGTACCTCCAGAACTAGTTTCCCAAACTCTCTGGTTTCTTTAAACCATGCAGGAAGCCCAGCACAATGCATAGAAAGGAAAGAAGAGCCTAGGCTGATTAGAGCTTTGAAGCCACAGACACCTTGTCCCTGTAGCAAGGGCAGCAGGACACAGGTTGCAGATGAACTCCTTTTATGAGGCTGCTAGAGCCAATAAGGTTGTAAGAAATGACTGTACGTGAGTGAAGATCATCTAGTGCTGTTCTGCTCAATAGAGAGACAAAACTAGAGACAAATGCTCTGGATTCACTTTCTGCTTTAGATCTTGTTCAAGCAGCTGCCTCCTCTCAGGGGCCTATTCCCTCATCTGTATGTGGGAATGTTTCCCTGTCCCCCAGAGGATGCTGTGGTTTCTAAACATGAAAAGCATCTGCTATAAAGAAAAATCTCCTGGAAGGGTAGAAGCAAATAGAAAGGGTAATAGAGATGGATGCCCTCCTGGGGCTGAAAAATGTGAAATGCAGCAGAAGCAGGAGGAGGTCTGTGGCCACTTGAGGTTGTTTTTCCTTGTCTCCCTCCCCTGCTGGACAGGAGGTGCTGCGAGCATTCAGTGATTCTTTGTTGGCATAGCAAAGTCTCCAGAAGGGAGCTGGGGAGAAATACCACTCCTTCCCCCCAGTGTTCTAAAGCTCTGGGCTACACGGTGCAACAAAGTTACCAAGAATCGCTCCCTTACATAACACAACTCCCGAATGTGAGACGGGGTTAGAGGCTGGTAACACCAGGGGGGTTCCCTTGGAGTCCCTAGGGATCACTTTCTCTGCCGCTCCTTCCTCTGCAGCGGGGGTCCCCTCACGCTCTTTCCCTGCCCCAGTGTGGGAGGCTGAGCCTGCTGGAGGTGCCCATCTGTCCCAGAGACATTTTCGGCATCTGCGCATCCCTGCACAGCTCCTGTAGACGCTGCTGTCCCCTGAATCCAGGCAGACTGGGCTGCATTTGCCTGCTGCCAGTGTGAGGGGAAGAAAGAGCAAGAGTTCATTAGGGCTTGACCTGAAATGACATTCTGGTGCTTCTGCTTTTTGTCACAGCTTTGGAACCTGAGCAGCATCTCCGTCCCTGACACCCACTGGCCCTTGGAATGCACACATGAGCCCACGTATCACTTCTGGTGAACCCAAGTGGCCGCGTCAGTTTGAAAGGGCAGCTGTTGTTTCACTGTTGCATTTCTTGGCTGGTTACAGTCCCTCCTACCTGTACTACAGCCTGTGCTTGAAGACACAAAACTGCCATGACGCCTTGAGGAAAGGCATCAAAAGCTTGACAAAGGCTGAAGGGAACACTCTGATTACCCCTTTTCCCAAGAGGGTTCTTTAGCTGAAGTTGCTAACCAGGACCAGACTTGACACCGCGGCATGGGCTTGTGGTTGTTTTATTTCTCGAGCCCTCAGTCCTGCGTGGGACTCGGTAACCGGGTGCTGCAGAGGCTCCGGCAAGGCATCAAAGACGCCTGCCCCGCACCCAAGGGTGGCGCAAGATCTCCTCCAGCGCTGGCCTGTCCGCGGGGTGCTTGGACAAACACCAGCGGATCAGATGTTGGCACTCTGGGGAGAGAAGCCAGAAAGCGCCGGTCACTTGCAGAAGGCTCCTGCCCAGCTGCTCCCGGTGCCCACAAGGCCCGGGCCGTGCTGCGTGTGCTCAGAGCTGTGCCGGCCTCCCGGCTGACTCTGCCCTTTGCGGGACAGTGGCACGGCAGGACACGCGCCACCTCCTTCAGCCAAGCGGGCCACACCGACCCCGTCGTCACGGGCCGCCTCCTGCGGCCAGCCCTTGAGGGCAGATGGGCCTCCCGCGGAGCTGCGTGAGGGCCACGCTGGGCTGCGCGGTGCCATCTGCCAAAGCCTGCCTTCTTAAGGCTGGACACCAACCTGGAGAGACCTGCTGCCAGAAGAAGAGCTGCCCCGACACGATGTCACGGTCCTCCTGGAAGGGCATGTTCCCGCAGACCATGACGTACAGCAGCACGCCCAGGGACCAGATGGTTGCCGAATGGCCGTGGTAGCAGCCAAGGCAGATCCACTCGGGTGGGCTGTACACGTGTGTTCCTAGGGGACACAGGCAGCGCTGTCCAGGCGCAGGCTGCTGGCTTCCAGAAGCAGGGGCTGCACCGGTGGCCACAACTTCCCCCCGAGGCCACCGGGCGTCCCCCAGCCAATTGGCCAAAGCCAGGAAACCATTCTTCAAGGCAAACAAGGCCAGCGGAGCAGCCCAAGCCCTTGCAGGCCTGCCAAGCCGAGCGGCCGGGGCCTGGCTTTGGCAGCCCCCCTCTGTGGGCAGGGCTGGCAGCCGGCTCCTGGGGCACAGCATCTGGCCCGTGCCAAAGGGCAGCCGGCAGCCGGCTGAATGCCGCACCCCGCAGCCCAGGAGGGAACGGGGCTGTGCAGTGCCTGGCACTGGGAGCGGGGCCCGGCCTGTGGGCTCACCGGCAAATCGCGTGAAGGCCTGCTCCTGGAGGAAGGTGCCGCAACCGAAGTCGATGAGCTTCAGGTCGCCGCTCTCCGGGTCCACGAGGAGATTCTCCGGCTTGATGTCCCGGTGCAGGACGCCGCAGGCGGTGCAGTGCCGCACGGCCTCCAGCACCTGGCAGAAAAGCCAGCGCGCCATCTCCTCGCACAGGAACCCCTGCTCCAGCAGGAAGGCCAGGAGATCCTGCGATGGCTCCGGACGCTCCATCACCAGCAGGAAGCTGTCAGGCAGCTCAAACCAGTCGAGGAGCTGGATGATGTTGTGGCAGCCAGAGCCCACCTTCTCCATGAGCACGATCTCCATGGGAACACGGGTGCCGTCGGGCTGTGAGGAGGAGACAGTGCCTCCAGCAGGCCTGATGCTGCCCTGTGCCTCCGCTGCCCCGCGCCTGGGATGCCCCAGTGCCCCCTTGGGCAGCCTCCCTGGTGCTTGGGCTTCCTCCCGCCCAGGGGATGCTTGGGGGGTGCCCCCCTGCCCGGCCCCACCACCGGTGTTCGGCATCCCCGGGCCCGCCGTGCTCCGGCTCGCACGCTGAGCCCACGCCCGCTCCCCCCGCCCTGCGCCGCCTCCCGCCCTCGGGGCCCGGCCTTATCCCTGCCCGCCGCGCCCCGCTCTGTCGCGGGGGCCCCGCTCACTCACCAGCTCGTACCACTGCAGGACGCTCTCCCGGGCCACGCGTTTGATGGCCACCTGCAAGCCCACGAGAGACGGGGCTGAGCTCAAGCCCTGCCCCGCCCCGCCCCTGGCCCTCCCCCCGCGCCCCGCCGTCCGGGCCACTTACCGGGCTCCCGTCTGAGAGGCGGATGCCCGAGAAAACGGTGCCGAAGCCACCGCTGCCCAGCTGCGGGCCCAGCTGGTACAGCTCCTGCAGCTTCTTCTTTTGCCCTGCGACCGAGACCGAGCCATCAGCCTTGCGCCCAGGGCCCCTCCGGCCAAGTGCCCGCGAGTGAAGCGGGCCGAGCCACCGCGGGCCACGTTGCTCTGACCTGCTTCCTGCTGCGCGCCGGGCAGCGGCCACCGCCTTGCAGCCGTCGGGCTGGCGAGCGGCAGAGCTGGGGCAGGGGAGCGCGCAGAGGCGGCTGCAGGAGCCGGAGGGCAGCGGGGCAGGGCGGCACCGTCGCTGTCCCCGGCATCGTGGGCTGGACTCTGCTGTTGAGGACTGCCGGGGCTACAGCCCGAGGACTCGCACAGGGGGGTGTCAGGAGCAGCTGCAAACCAGGGAGGGGTTTTTTGAAGCCGTGGCCTCAGAAGCACTGGAAACAGCCAGAGACTCTGCTGCTCTCAAGGGCCCTGGCCTGGCCTGGGGATGCCCCTCAAGAGCCCCGAGGGAGCCTCAGACAGCTCCTCAGAAGATCTCACCTGCTACCAGAAAGGCCTTCCTGGTAGTCGGTGGCCGTCTCGGAGCAGCTTCCTGGAGATGGAGGAACCTCCTGGGTCTCTTGAGGGACGTCTCCGCCACCAGGCACGGGCTGTTGCCAGCTGGCACAGCCGGCACAGCGTCCTGGGAGCTGTGGGCTGGCAACTGCTGGCTCCAGCTCACTTGCTGCTCCGCCACCTGCTCCTGAGAAGGCTCCCCTGGATCGGGCTGGGCTCCCACTTGGACTTCTGGGCTTTCCCTGGCCACGTCAGTTGTCAGGGTTGCGCCCGTATTGTTGAAGTCCGTGAGTCCAAGGGAGCTGGGAGACCTGTCCACAGGCTCTGCACCTTCTGCAGGCTGACAGGTCTCACTGAGTGTCTGCAGGGGATAGAGGCTGTCAGAGATAGCCGAGGCTCGTGGCAGGATGGAGGATCTCTGACAGCCTGAGCTTCTTGCCTGGATGGCGGGTCCCTCGTGGTGTGCCATCCTTGCAAGGCTTGAGGCTCTCCCAGGGATGGAGAATCTTGCTGGGAGCAGCCTCTTGAAGGGATGGAGGCTCCTGGAGGAGCTGGACGAGCCACAGCAGGGCAGGTGGCCTCGCTTCAGCAGCTCCTCCAGTTCTTTCCACAACGCCTGCCACATCCCAGAGTAGAGCGGCACCCATGTCCCATTGTGAGCCCAGAGCAGCAGCATCAGTTCCTGCAGCTCCTGGGCCACTGCCACGCAGGGGCCGCAGCTGCAGGGGCTGTCCAGGGGGCTCGCGGGAGCACGTGGCCGCTTGCGAGGGGTCGCCCGAGGCCTGGAGCACCTGGGAGCCACAGGGGCTCCTCGCTTCCTCCGTGAGCCTCTGGGCTGCACCCCGGGGCGCTTGCGCCTCTTCAATGTCCGTGCCTGCCGCCTCCGTGGTTGCCAGTGGCCAACGGCCCACCAGACAGCCACAGTGGCCAGCAGCAGGACAAGCACAATCACCAGGACGCCACCGTCACACATGGCTCCGGCACGTCCCATCGCGACTGCACTGGCAGCTGCAGGTGCTGGCCTGTGTTACGTAGCGACTGCGTGGTGATGTCACAGTGCCGTGGGCCAGGACAGCCGTGTGACATCCCAGCCCTGCCTCTCGCCAGCGCTCAGCCCCTTTGTGCCATCACAGCCCTGTGCCCACCTCAGGGATCAGCAGAACCAGCTCATCTCTGAAGATGCACATGGCCAGAAAAAGCCTGGCAGTAAGAACAGGAGCTCAGCCTGCTGCAGGGAATCATTCCCTGCAGCAAGTGGCACATCAGGAAGAGTGCTGCTGCCACCAGTGTCAAGCCCATGGCTCCCAGGACACTGCAGCGGTACCAACTGGAAACACCCACTACTCTGTGCCTGAGAAGTTCTTCCAGAGACAAAGGGAGTTGAAGTTCCTGTGTCTCTGCGGAGCTCTCCTGAACTGGCTGTCGAAGGCAGGAAGAGTTTTCTGCAACAACTCACCAACTTCTGCGGTGCCTCTTTTCTAAATAAGTCAGGATTTCCCAAGGAGCGCTCATGGTCCTCCCAGTGCTCTGGTTTTGACAGGCATAGGGTTCCTTTTTTCCCAGTTGCTGGCACACGCTGGGTTCAGATTCACAATGGGAATGCTGTGGATCAAACAGGGGTGGTTTGGTTTCTGCTGAGCAGGGCTTGCCCTCTTCAAGGACTTTGCAGTGTCCCTTGGTACAGTGCATGTTTTCCACTGGGAAGGGAGGGAGGAGTGTTGAAGACAGAGGCAAAGAACACATTAAACACCTGTGCTGTGTCCCTGTCCCTGTTTGTGAGGTGACCATCCATATCCTGGAAGGGGACAATGTTATTTCTACAATGTTTTTTTCCACTAATATGTTTAAAAACACTCTTTTTATTGTGCCCCACATTTCTTCCTCTCCAGCTGAGCTTTCACTGCACCAAAGTTCTCCCTACAGTGGCAAGAGACATCTCTGTGGAAGGAATGAGAAGGAGGTGTCTTTACAAACTATCTGTGGGCCTGATGGTAGATAAAGCCAGATACTGATAGGTGAAAGAAGCAAAGCGAGGAACCACAAATTCCATAGGAATTCCACTAATTGACACAGACTGTTACTCACTCAAGACTCTGCTAATCCCTGGATTTAGAGAAAAAGAACAGAGACACGAGGAAAAGAATGAGGGTGGGGGGTACACATTAGAAAGGGGGTTTTTATTAAGCCATTTGGGAAGTCTGTACCTCTCAAGTACCTCAGCCAGTGGGGAAGGAGAGAGGGAAATGCAGCTGGGAAATTAGGAGAAAAAGGAAGCTGCGTCCTCTAACAATTTGAGAGATCCCATGGGAAATGCCCATGACTTCTCCCTTTATTCGAATAAAACAGGACTGCTCTGTCTCTTGTTTGGACATAAACCTGTGGTGTTTGTGGATTAATTTTCCTGACATCTGTATTCTTCTGCTGACCTTGCTTCCACTGGGCACACGGCTTTCTTTTCCATCCTCTTTCCCAGAGAAGATGCCTTCTGCCTCGTCTGCTTGGCTTCCGACATTTGGGAATCGCCTGCTCCTGCGCCCTTAGGAGGTGATGTTTCAAAATTGACCAGCACTGATGGACCCCAGCACCTGCAAAAACATTGTCCCTGGAGACCCTGCTTACCAGTTCCCTGAGCAGTCTGAAGTCTGCTCTCCTCATGCCCCGAGCTGAGGTTTTGCTGGCCCTTTTCCTCTTGTCAGAGGTTGGAAACTCGATTTATCTGTGGTCACTGTGGCCAAGACGGCCGCCAGTCCCCACTTGGCTCAGGGCACGTGGGACTCAGACGGCAGCCTGGCTCCAGGGGGGCTGAGCTGGAGAGTTCTGGGCTGTGGGGGGCTCCCCCCTTACCTGGGAGGAGGCTCCCTGGGGAGGAAGAAGGGTCTGGCATGAGCCACAAGGCCCCTGGCCAAGGGACGGTAGCGGGGGACATGTCCGTAGCAGATGCTGTCTGGCAGGAGCTGTGGCAAGGAGTGGGTGTGGGGCTGGGGGTGTCACAGAGCTCAGGGAGGGTGTTCCCGCAGCCCAGCAGGCAGAAAGCCCCTGGCTCACAGCAGGAGCCAAGTTCCAGGTCACCAGGAACAGCCTCCTCCCTCACCAGTGCTTCCAGCCTCCCACAAACGTTGGTTATGCTCATGGGTGCTGCCAAGGTTCCCTATGGGAACAGGGCTGGACACCCTAAAAAGGGGGGTCAACACCCCAGAGGCAAAGCCAGCGCAGGGGGGAATGAGTGGGATGAGTGTGAGAGGACCACCTCTACCCCTCCCATCCCGCACCAGGGAGCAGGGACCTTCCTGGGACAGCTCCAGGAGGATATTCAGGACCATCCTTTCCTGGGACAGGGGTGCCAAGGAGATCCAGGAGGGATCAGTGTCCAGCTCTGTGTCCTGGGACACCCTGCACCCTGTTCCCCACAGCCCTGATTTTCAGGAAGGAGCCACAGGAGCCTCCTGGCCATTGATGGATTTTTCTTTCAGGAATTCACTGTGGAGCTCGTTTCTCTTTTTTTTCCTCTTTCTGAGCTCCTGTAAACACGGCATAGAGCTGGAAGGGGCGGGGCGAAGAAGACCCAGCTGGGGAAGTCTTGACGGGTTCTGTGTCTCTGGCACCCTGCTTTCCTCCTCTCCCTTTCGTAGAGGTGTGGGCTGGGAACGGAGCATCTTCCCCGGGTGGCCGCGGTGCCCCGGATCCCTGCCCTGAGTGGAGGGACAACACCGGGCGTCTCTGGCCTGCCCCACGCAGCCAGGGTGTCCCACAGAGCTCCTCCACACCCCTGCTCTTGGCCGCCAGGGGCCTAATTAGTGACGTATTAACGAGGGACGAACTAAGGGCGCTAATTAGGGAGGGGAGGGCGGGGAGGGGGCGTGGCCAGGGCCTCAGCGGCGCCGAGGGGGCGTGGTCTGAGCGGGGGCGGGGCCAGCGCTGAGGGGAAAAGGGCGGGAAAAGGCTCGGTGCTGCTGAGGGGAAGCGTCGGGAAGGAGGGGACAGAGGCATGTTGTTGGGAAAAAGGGAGACACAAGAGCTCTTGGGGGCCTGAAACCACTAACAGTGGTGGAGGGGAGCCCAACACACTCCTCCTATGTATCCCTATCCTTTACACAGGGAAAGCCGTGGCTAAAATCCAGGAAAAACAGTGCTGTGGATCCAAGGAATCAGAAGCAGGATCTGTGTGGAGGGTGCCCCTCACGGGAGGCACATGAATCGAACTGAGCGAGGCTGGGGCAGGAGGGTCACGCCCAGCAGAGAAGGGGGACCCTCTGTCCATGCCAAGGCCCAGGGCAGCCCTGTCCCGGGAAGCGCGCAGGGAGCGGATCCTTGAGCTGCTGCACGTTCGCGCTGCCCTCGCTCAGCCGGGAGCCCCCTCATTGCCCAGGGGGAGCTGGTGGCAGTGGGGAGTGGGAGAGGGAAAGATCTGTCCTACGTCTCCATGGACTCCGATGCCGTGTTCATGGGCTGCGCCAAATGGCTGCCCTGTTGGGAACAGAACCAGAGACCTCCATCAACATCCTGATTTACTGCTCCAGAAAAAGAAAAATCCCAAACATTAATTCCAAGGGGGATAATTGAATATCTCCTCGGCATCTGGAGATCTATTACCTGAATCCAGTCATGAGTTTCCTTCAGGTCTCCTCCCTCGGGACCAGTTAAACAGGAGGTGGGGTTAAACCCTTCCCCCCTACTTAATTCTAAATCCTCCTGTTCCATGAGAGGCTCTTTTGGTCAACAAAGCCTCAACTTGATGTGAAGCTTAAGGGTTAGAGAGCCTCCTGCCGTCCTCAGTTACCATGAAAGCCGTGGCTGCACAATTTTGCAAACAATGGGACCACCCCTCGCCGAGGGGTCTAACATTTCAGAAGAATGGGCCATCGGTTTTCAAGTACCGCCCCGTGGTGTTCTTGCACGAGAACTCCTCTGGCGTGGTCCTGTTCAACATCTACATAAAATGCAAATACTTCTTCCCTGTCTGGAAGGGCTAGGGCAGGAGCCTCAGTTCATCTGCTTTTTAACACTTTAAAATTCTGCCAGGTTCTCACCTGGCAGGATAGCAGTGTTATAGGGAGACATCCGTGGCTCCAAAAGACCTGCCTTTAACAGGGACTCAGTAACAGGCTGTAACCCCTTCCTTCCCTCCTGAAAGAGGGTATTGCTTTTTAAACACCACTTGTCCTGGTGGCTTCAAAGTGATTTGGAGAGGTTCTAGATCGAATTTTCCACATTTCCCTGGAACTACCCACACTTCTGGGTTTACTTCAGCATAGGCCTTCTCCAGCATTTGACAGACAGTTACAGCAGTGGTAGCTTCCTTATCACCTTTCACAATATTAATTTACATTCCCAGTTTAGCCATCAAATCCCTTCCCAGTAAATTACAATCACAATCAGGAACAAACAGAAATTCATGCCTTTCAAACCTATCCCCCACATTTACCAATAGTGGTTGAATAAAATGCACCTGCTCCTCTATCCCACTTGGTCCCTGAATAATCAAAGAACTTATTGACAGTTTCCCTCCTTAGGCCTAAAGTTGCGAGCGGATCGAGAGGTCCCGTGTGTCCCAGGGAGCTGACTTGCTCTCTGTCCACACCTGCCCTGCCTGTTAGCAAGGGCCCCAGTGTGGTGAGTCCCTGGTACAATGGCAGCCCCTGACACCCCTAACAATCCATTTCCATCAAACGGTGGCTCTGCGGTCACTCCCGCGTCCAGTGTCCTTCTGCCCTGCAGATGGCACTGATCCCTTCCCCATCGCGGTTTCGATCGGCTCTGCTCTGTGCTGCCCACCCCGTCCCCTGGATCCTGGGGGTCCCCTTGATCCCTGAGGTTTATAACCCAAATCCTCCACCCTGGCCCCACAAGCCAGTCTGGTGCAGGGTCATCTGCTGGATCCCTGCCACCTGTGTCCTAGGGTCTCTTGGTGTCTTGTACTGGGTTCCCTCCACTTATGCCAGGGTGGGACTGTAGGAACAATACCTCCTTGTTTTTCCTGCCCTGGAAGCTGGGGATACAAGGGACCTCCTACTTTGTGGCACTGTCTGCCATTCCCAGGGCCACACAGAGATACCCAGGGACATGCTGGAATGATACTTCCTTGCTCCATGGCGGCTCCCAGTGTCTTTCAGTGGCATCAGTAGGAGCTAAAGATGGCCTGGATGCGCTCCCCAGCTGGGGGTTTGTAGGTGCTCCCTCACCCTGGGCCACCCATCTTCATTGAGGGTGTCCCCAGCACTGTGGCACTGCCAGTATGTCCTGTCATCCATGCTGGAAGCCAGCTCGTGGATGGAGACCACCATGGGGCCCCAGGATGTCCGGAAGTTGCCAGGAAGAGGGAGTGGGCTCCGGGCTGGGTGGTGGGATGCCCGACCCCACTGCCACAGCCCCTCTGGCTCTCACCTAAAGGTTTCAGGGTTCTCCTCTGCCACCACCTCCAGCACCCTGAGCAGCATGGAGCCACCTGGGACCCTTTCTGAGGTGGAGCGGTGGAAGTATTTTCCCTGAACTGTGTTGGCAGAAGAGGAGGGCAAGGATGTGCAGAGCCATCTGTCCCAAGGTCATGGCTGTGGGGACAAGAGGACAGCCGGGGCACATGGTGGGATGGCACCTGGCACCACCTTGCCCATCCAGGGCACCCTGAGAGCCAGCAGTGCCAAGCCTGCAGTGCCTGGTCCTCTGAGACCAAGTGCGTGGTCCTCCCTTTCCCTTCCCAGCCCCTCATCTCCTCCCCTCCCTGCCTTGCTGGGCTCTCCTCACTGCCTCCTCTTTGACCTCCTGGAGCAGCTGCTTATGGATGGACCCTCGGTGGCGACCCCCGGACAGGTCCATGGCAGGACGCTGGGGTTTGGCACCTTGTTGGGATTTGTCCCTCCAGGCACTGAAGCAACTGGAAGACCAGTTGTTGCAGGGGCCACTGGAAGGACAGGTGTGGCCACCATGTTTGCACTGGGGGCGGGAGGTCACTGGGATCCCATGTCCTGTCCTCAGTCTTTCTCCCAGCTTTCCGTGGGTGGCTGACATTCAGCTCAGCCCTCCGTGGCTGTGCAGCCCACCAGGGCCAGCAGGACCTCGATGCCCAAAGCCATGGCAAGCATCCTCTCAGGACAGGCTGACCCACTCAGGATGGCAGAATCCTGTGGGAGTTGGGCTCTCTGGGCATCCTCTCTGCTTTTAGCTGTTGCCAGTGTCCTTGTCCCACAGACCCTGGCTCTGCCAAGTACCACCGGCTTCTCTGGGTGCTGAAGGGTGTCCAACGGGGGAGGCAGAGTGGTGCGAGGGACAGTGATCTTCCATTTGGAATTGCTGGATATTGTTCTGGGCCCAGCCTGGACCAGAACAATATCCATGAGGCTGTGGCATTGGATGGGATTCATCCCAGTATGTCCCAGCAGGAACCCTCTAAATCACCTACCCAAGCTCCTGAAAGCCCAAGGAGGTCCATGCTGGCTCAATGCTCTCCAGCTGTATGCGACTTGACAGCAAGGGCTTGGACTTTCCAGGAAACTCCAGCCCTCTTAATCTGATCTTGATTACAGGAAAAATGGTGGAGAAGGTCATACTTGGCACTACTGGGAAGTGATGGAAGGACAATGCCAGCGTCAGCCATGGGCAGCGTGAGATAACAGAGGGAAATTCTGGTCTACCTGACTGATTATCCTGCTGCCATAAGGTCACCTGTCTCATGGGTGATGGGAAGGCATTGTAGGTTGTATTTCAGGATTTTAAGAGGAGTTTTGATCCTATCCCTCACAGAATCCTTCTGGAGCAGGTGTCCAGATGTGAGATGAGCAGGGACAGGGTGTGCTGGGTGAAGAACTGGCTGATGTACTGGTTTTCAATGGGATAGGATCCATTTTCTTCCCAGGAAGTGGGACAGAGTTGGATTTGGATTCAGGATGGGAATGTGGTGGATAGCACGTGGGTGGTTTGGATGTTGCTGAGCAGGGCTTGCCCTCCCCAAGGACTTTACAGTGTCCCTTTGAACAATCCATGTCCCATGCTCTGCCAGCAAGGACGTGACACCATCATTGTTCCCCTCCTCATCCCTGTGTCCTACTTAGACAAGAATCTTCCACCCACTCGGCTCCAGAGGGCCCTCAAGTGCCCACAGGGAGCCCCTTTCTTCCTCCTGTGGCACTGGAGAGCACTGGGGTGAGGCAGGGCTGTGACGGCACAAAGGGGCTGAGCGCTGGCGAGAGGCAGGGCTGGGATGTCACACGGCTGTCCTGGCCCACGGCACTGTGACATCACCACGCAGTCGCTACGTAACACAGGCCAGCACCTGCAGCTGCCAGTGCAGTCGCGATGGGACGTGCCGGAGCCATGTGTGACGGTGGCGTCCTGGTGATTGTGCTTGTCCTGCTGCTGGCCACTGTGGCTGTCTGGTGGGCCGTTGGCCACTGGCAACCACGGAGGCGGCAGGCACGGACATTGAAGAGGCGCAAGCGCCCCGGGGTGCAGCCCAGAGGCTCACGGAGGAAGCGAGGAGCCCCTGTGGCTCCCAGGTGCTCCAGGCCTCGGGCGACCCCTCGCAAGCGGCCACGTGCTCCCGCGAGCCCCCTGGACAGCCCCTGCAGCTGCGGCCCCTGCGTGGCAGTGGCCCAGGAGCTGCAGGAACTGATGCTGCTGCTCTGGGCTCACAATGGGACATGGGTGCCGCTCTACTCTGGGATGTGGCAGGCGTTGTGGAAAGAACTGGAGGAGCTGCTGAAGCGAGGCCACCTGCCCTGCTGTGGCTCGTCCAGCTCCTCCAGGAGCCTCCATCCCTTCAAGAGGCTGCTCCCAGCAAGATTCTCCATCCCTGGGAGAGCCTCAAGCCTTGCAAGGATGGCACACCACGAGGGACCCGCCATCCAGGCAAGAAGCTCAGGCTGTCAGAGATCCTCCATCCTGCCACGAGCCTCGGCTATCTCTGACAGCCTCTATCCCCTGCAGACACTCAGTGAGACCTGTCAGCCTGCAGAAGGTGCAGAGCCTGTGGACAGGTCTCCCAGCTCCCTTGGACTCACGGACTTCAACAATACGGGCGCAACCCTGACAACTGACGTGGCCAGGGAAAGCCCAGAAGTCCAAGTGGGAGCCCAGCCCGATCCAGGGGAGCCTTCTCAGGAGCAGGTGGCGGAGCAGCAAGTGAGCTGGAGCCAGCAGTTGCCAGCCCACAGCTCCCAGGACGCTGTGCCGGCTGTGCCAGCTGGCAACAGCCCGTGCCTGGTGGCGGAGACGTCCCTCAAGAGACCCAGGAGGTTCCTCCATCTCCAGGAAGCTGCTCCGAGACGGCCACCGACTACCAGGAAGGCCTTTCTGGTAGCAGGTGAGATCTTCTGAGGAGCTGTCTGAGGCTCCCTCGGGGCTCTTGAGGGGCATCCCCAGGCCAGGCCAGGGCCCTTGAGAGCAGCAGAGTCTCTGGCTGTTTCCAGTGCTTCTGAGGCCACGGCTTCAAAAAACCCCTCCCTGGTTTGCAGCTGCTCCTGACACCCCCCTGTGCGAGTCCTCGGGCTGTAGCCCCGGCAGTCCTCAACAGCAGAGTCCAGCCCACGATGCCGGGGACAGCGACGGTGCCGCCCTGCCCCGCTGCCCTCCGGCTCCTGCAGCCGCCTCTGCGCGCTCCCCTGCCCCAGCTCTGCCGCTCGCCAGCCCGACGGCTGCAAGGCGGTGGCCGCTGCCCGGCGCGCAGCAGGAAGCAGGTCAGAGCAACGTGGCCCGCGGTGGCTCGGCCCGCTTCACTCGCGGGCACTTGGCCGGGGGGGCCCTGGGCGCAAGGCTGATGGCTCGGTCTCGGTCGCAGGGCAAAAGAAGAAGCTGCAGGAGCTGTACCAGCTGGGCCCGCAGCTGGGCAGCGGTGGCTTCGGCACCGTTTTCTCGGGCATCCGCCTCTCAGACGGGAGCCCGGTAAGTGGCCCGGACGGCGGGGCGCGGGGGGAGGGCCAGGGGCGGGGCGGGGCAGGGCTTGAGCTCAGCCCCGTCTCTCGTGGGCTTGCAGGTGGCCATCAAACGCGTGGCCCGGGAGAGCGTCCTGCAGTGGTACGAGCTGGTGAGTGAGCGGGGCCCCCGCGACAGAGCGGGGCGCGGCGGGCAGGGATAAGGCCGGGCCCCGAGGGCGGGAGGCGGCGCAGGGCGGGGGGAGCGGGCGTGGGCTCAGCGTGCGAGCCGGAGCACGGCGGGCCCGGGGATGCCGAACACCGGTGGTGGGGCCGGGCAGGGGGGCACCCCCCAAGCATCCCCTGGGCGGGAGGAAGCCCAAGCACCAGGGAGGCTGCCCAAGGGGGCACTGGGGCATCCCAGGCGCGGGGCAGCGGAGGCACAGGGCAGCATCAGGCCTGCTGGAGGCACTGTCTCCTCCTCACAGCCCGACGGCACCCGTGTTCCCATGGAGATCGTGCTCATGGAGAAGGTGGGCTCTGGCTGCCACAACATCATCCAGCTCCTCGACTGGTTTGAGCTGCCTGACAGCTTCCTGCTGGTGATGGAGCGTCCGGAGCCATCGCAGGATCTCCTGGCCTTCCTGCTGGAGCAGGGGTTCCTGTGCGAGGAGATGGCGCGCTGGCTTTTCTGCCAGGTGCTGGAGGCCGTGCGGCACTGCACCGCCTGCGGCGTCCTGCACCGGGACATCAAGCCGGAGAATCTCCTCGTGGACCCGGAGAGCGGCGACCTGAAGCTCATCGACTTCGGTTGCGGCACCTTCCTCCAGGAGCAGGCCTTCACGCGATTTGCCGGTGAGCCCACAGGCCGGGCCCCGCTCCCAGTGCCAGGCACTGCACAGCCCCGTTCCCTCCTGGGCTGCGGGGTGCGGCATTCAGCCGGCTGCCGGCTGCCCTTTGGCACGGGCCAGATGCTGTGCCCCAGGAGCCGGCTGCCAGCCCTGCCCACAGAGGGGGGCTGCCAAAGCCAGGCCCCGGCCGCTCGGCTTGGCAGGCCTGCAAGGGCTTGGGCTGCTCCGCTGGCCTTGTTTGCCTTGCAGAATGGTTTCCTGGCTTTGGCCAATTGGCTGGGGGACGCCCGGTGGCCTCGGGGGGAAGTTGTGGCCACCGGTGCAGCCCCTGCTTCTGGAAGCCAGCAGCCTGCGCCTGGACAGCGCTGCCTGTGTCCCCTAGGAACACACGTGTACAGCCCACCCGAGTGGATCTGCCTTGGCTGCTACCACGGCCATTCGGCAACCATCTGGTCCCTGGGCGTGCTGCTGTACGTCATGGTCTGCGGGAACATGCCCTTCCAGGAGGACCGTGACATCGTGTCGGGGCAGCTCTTCTTCTGGCAGCAGGTCTCTCCAGGTTGGTGTCCAGCCTTAAGAAGGCAGGCTTTGGCAGATGGCACCGCGCAGCCCAGCGTGGCCCTCACGCAGCTCCGCGGGAGGCCCATCTGCCCTCAAGGGCTGGCCGCAGGAGGCGGCCCGTGACGACGGGGTCGGTGTGGCCCGCTTGGCTGAAGGAGGTGGCGCGTGTCCTGCCGTGCCACTGTCCCGCAAAGGGCAGAGTCAGCCGGGAGGCCGGCACAGCTCTGAGCACACGCAGCACGGCCCGGGCCTTGTGGGCACCGGGAGCAGCTGGGCAGGAGCCTTCTGCAAGTGACCGGCGCTTTCTGGCTTCTCTCCCCAGAGTGCCAACATCTGATCCGCTGGTGTTTGTCCAAGCACCCCGCGGACAGGCCAGCGCTGGAGGAGATCTTGCGCCACCCTTGGGTGCGGGGCAGGCGTCTTTGATGCCTTGCCGGAGCCTCTGCAGCACCCGGTTACCGAGTCCCACGCAGGACTGAGGGCTCGAGAAATAAAACAACCACAAGCCCATGCCGCGGTGTCAAGTCTGGTCCTGGTTAGCAACTTCAGCTAAAGAACCCTCTTGGGAAAAGGGGTAATCAGAGTGTTCCCTTCAGCCTTTGTCAAGCTTTTGATGCCTTTCCTCAAGGCGTCATGGCAGTTTTGTGTCTTCAAGCACAGGCTGTAGTACAGGTAGGAGGGACTGTAACCAGCCAAGAAATGCAACAGTGAAACAACAGCTGCCCTTTCAAACTGACGCGGCCACTTGGGTTCACCAGAAGTGATACGTGGGCTCATGTGTGCATTCCAAGGGCCAGTGGGTGTCAGGGACGGAGATGCTGCTCAGGTTCCAAAGCTGTGACAAAAAGCAGAAGCACCAGAATGTCATTTCAGGTCAAGCCCTAATGAACTCTTGCTCTTTCTTCCCCTCACACTGGCAGCAGGCAAATGCAGCCCAGTCTGCCTGGATTCAGGGGACAGCAGCGTCTACAGGAGCTGTGCAGGGATGCGCAGATGCCGAAAATGTCTCTGGGACAGATGGGCACCTCCAGCAGGCTCAGCCTCCCACACTGGGGCAGGGAAAGAGCGTGAGGGGACCCCCGCTGCAGAGGAAGGAGCGGCAGAGAAAGTGATCCCTAGGGACTCCAAGGGAACCCCCCTGGTGTTACCAGCCTCTAACCCCGTCTCACATTCGGGAGTTGTGTTATGTAAGGGAGCGATTCTTGGTAACTTTGTTGCACCGTGTAGCCCAGAGCTTTAGAACACTGGGGGGAAGGAGTGGTATTTCTCCCCAGCTCCCTTCTGGAGACTTTGCTATGCCAACAAAGAATCACTGAATGCTCGCAGCACCTCCTGTCCAGCAGGGGAGGGAGACAAGGAAAAACAACCTCAAGTGGCCACAGACCTCCTCCTGCTTCTGCTGCATTTCACATTTTTCAGCCCCAGAAGGGCATCCATCTCTATTACCCTTTCTATTTGCTTCTACCCTTCCAGGAGATTTTTCTTTATAGCAGATGCTTTTCATGTTTAGAAACCACAGCATCCTCTGGGGGACAGGGAAACATTCCCACGTACAGATGAGGGAATAGGCCCCTGAGAGGAGGCAGCTGCTCGAACAAGATCTAAAGCAGAAAGTGAATCCAGAGCATTTGTCTCTAGTTTTGTCTCTCTATTGAGCAGAACAGCACTAGATGATCTTCACTCACGTACAGTCATTTCTTACAACCTTATTGGCTCTAGCAGCCTCATAAAAGGAGTTCATCTGCAACCTGTGTCCTGCTGCCCTTGCTACAGGGACAAGGTGTCTGTGGCTTCAAAGCTCTAATCAGCCTAGGCTCTTCTTTCCTTTCTATGCATTGTGCTGGGCTTCCTGCATGGTTTAAAGAAACCAGAGAGTTTGGGAAACTAGTTCTGGAGGTACTGATACCAAACAGGTGCTGTGCTATAGTATGTGATAAATCAGTGTGTGTGGCATTGAGCAGAAGCCAGGCAGAATCAGGGAGAGCTGAAAAGCTTCTGATTACATCTGACCTGCCTGTTCCAGGGATTCTGTGATTCAGTGGAAGCCTGGGAACCAGAGGAGAGGCCTGAAACTACAGAAACCAAATAATGAAACATCTCTTTTTCAGACAACTTGCAGGAGAAGGAAAGATGACGCAGGAGTTGGGATCCAGAGACTAAAGGGCACCTGCTCTGCCCCAGTGTTATCGTCACTGCAGCTTCAGGATGTCTGGGGGTCCTTTGAGGCAGGTGAGGCTTGGGGAAATGCACAGAGCTATACCATATAGCTATACCATAAAGCATTCATGCCAACAGCAGAGAAGGCAAAGAGACACAGGAGATGATGGGTTTTTCCTTGTAAGCCTGAAGAAATTCACAGGAATCCCCATTTTCCCCAGCTTCCCTACAGTATCCGTGTTTAGACATCACCCTGCCTTGGAGGATTGTAGGTACAAAAATGCTGTTAGCGAGGATTTTCTTGTTATTTTCTAAGTCCATGAGAGATTTTTCTCTCTCACAGAAGAGGTAGCAGGGAATGTAAACAACCAAGCCACCTGCAACCTTGAAAAGTCTTGTTTATGGTAGAGTAGAAAAATATTTTGACAATGGATGTTTTAGGATTTTAGCCAATCGCCCCCAAGGGGTGGCTGGTCCTTTGTCCAATTAGACCATGAAAAAAAAAGTCTATAAAAGAGTTAGTAAAATAATTAAAGAAATCAATCTTGCTGCACAATTCCTGCCTGTTGGATCTTCTCCTCCTCTTCCTCCCTATGGCTGCGGGACACGGTGATACACCCTAGGGCCCAGGCCTGTGGTAATAGAGGATCCTCAAAAATCTCCCTTTATAGTGAGCAGAGAAACTGGTATTTCTCTGTAAGTGGCCACGATCCCCCTTGGCAGTGCAGCTGTTACTGCAATTTTACTTTGGGGAAGTTAAACACCAGTCTCATCTCTAAAAGCATCCTCACTCACTTTACAAAGTGCCTCAGGAAGGGTAAAAAGAGGGGCTTTAACACAAGCACACACCTGTTGGGGTCTCCTCCCCCGCCGTGTAGCCCTGGGAGAGGGGCCCTGAGGGCACAGACACGGGGGTTCCCTGCCCCTGCTCAGCCTCGTTCCCATTGCTTGGTTTGTGTTCCCTGCGCGGGCAGAAGGACCCTTGGTCTGGTGACTGGAACAGTTCCTGGGCAGAGCCCCGGCCATGCGGCTGGAGAAATAAACATCTCTCTGAAACATCTACCAAGAATCCGTCCATATATATTTCCTTTCCACGGGACTCCTGGTTTGATATATGCATGTTGCAGTATCCCCACTGCAACATCATGGTGGATAATGCGAGCAGAATGATCCCCGATCCCTAAGCGACTGATTTGTGTGAGTAAACCCTGGAAACTTTGGATTCCTCTTCTTGGTTTTGCTTTGCTATTCCATGTCTAAACTATGGAGGAACCGTGGGAAGTCTCTTGGCTCTCAGAGCCGCATATGGACATTTATCTTAAACTTAAAAAGATTCTTGAACAATGATTTGTAAATTTTAGTTTGATTCAAGCTCAAAAAGAACTGAAACACTTCCTGGCATGGTTGTTTAAGAACTTTTTCTATGTTTCTTGGGATTTAATTCTTACCAAGGGCTTTTGGAAAACCGTTTGGACACAGTTAATATTTGAGTCAAAATATATGCAGATGGAAGAATATTTTCGTGAATATTATTTAATTTCCGAGACTGTTGAGCAATGTCAGCTGTGTCCTGGCGAAGGGAAGCCTGGCTCAGGGACCGTGCGGCCCAGGCCACGTGCACCGAGCGCTCTGCGAGCAGCAGCGAGGCAGTTCCCGCGTGCGGGCGGAGCCGCGGGAGCCGCAGTGTCGGCAGCAGAGCGAGGCGCGGTGGGACCCGGCGGTGCCCGCCCGGCCCCGCGCAGCGCGTGGTGGAGCGAGCCCCGGGAACGCCCGGCCGAGAGGGGCGGCACGCAGGCAGCGGCAGTGGTGGTGGAGCGGAGCCGCGCCCGGCCGAGACGCGCGCTGGAGCAGGGCACGGGGGGGCTGCCGCTCGGGGGCCCGGCCGAGACGTGGGTGCAGTGCCTGGCAGCGGCAGCGAAGCTGCGACCAGAGGAGGCAACACACGGAGAACTGAGCGGCGCGGCCCGGCCCGGCTCGCGCAGCCCCGAACGCGACCCCGGGAAGAGCGCGCAGGCACCAGCAGCCCTGACAATTCCAACGTGGGAGCGACCAAAAGAGAGAGCAAAGATGCAGCGAGACAGAAAACAGCAGCCACTCGGAAAAAGGAAAAGATCGTAGTAGCTAAGATCTTAGGGATAGTAAAATGGTATAATGTTTAGCAAAATTTTGGTTTTATAACAAGGTGTGACAACCAGCAAGACATATTCGTGCATAGAACTGCTATTAGAAAGAATAACCCTGAAAAATGCATCCCAAGCTTGGGAGATGGAGAGGTGGTGGAATTCAAAATTGTACTAGGTAGAAAAGGGTTACAAGCATCGCAGGTCACTGGGCCTGATGGTGTTCCTGTAAAAGGCAGTATATATGCTAAAAATCGTAGTCATGTTAGACAATATCTCCATTGTAAGCCCCCCCTACAGTCTCCCTTTCCTAATCCCACCTTTCCCTTTTACCCTATGTCCTATTACCCCCAGTGTATTCCCAATCCGTTTTTTCATCCATGGTTTCCCTCACAAAACCATGCTTTTGCCAATTGTTTCCCCAAAAATCCCTTTCCAATGCCGAGTGGGGGATGAAAAGGGGGAGGGAAGAAATTAAACCCTCTCCTGCCTCAGTCTCCCCACAAAGCATGCCTGGAGAGTTCTGTCTCCCTTCTGTCAGCCCTAAGATGTTCCACAGAATCTGTTTGGACATTTAAAGACTCAGGAGGGTGGCTTGTTTTGTCTTGAAACTGTTCTTGTTATGTTTATCCAGTTGTTTTCATTCTCCTTTTATTAAAATAAAACGGGTGAGGTGTTGGGGTCTCCTCCCCGCCGTGTAGCCCTGGGAGAGGGGCCCTGAGGGCACAGACACAGGGGTTCCCTGCCCCTGCTCAGCCTCGTTCCCATTGCTTGGTTTGTGTTCCCTGCGCAGGCAGAAGGACCCTTGGTCCGGTGACTGGAACAGTTCCTGGGCACAGCCCCGGCCATGCGGCTGGAGAAATAAACATCTCTCTGAAACATCTACCAAGAATCCGTCCATTATATATTTCTTTTTCCACGGGACTCCTGGTTTGATATATGCATGTTGCAGTATCCCCACTGCAACAACATACAGAGCACATAGAGGAAGCTTACCAGATTAAATACCAGGAGGGTGGTCTCTTTAACATCCAGGGGAAACTGAACATTCTCAAAAGATGACCTATCAAATTTAAAGGGAAGGGAAACCCCGTCTCCTCCTCCTCTAACAATCTGGGTGCAATTACTAATAAATTCCCAAAACAGGCTACTGAAGCTAGGACTGGGGTTACGACGGAGAAACCATTTATCATACACACCTCGAACAGCTGCCTGTACCTCTATCAACTTCTTATAAATCATTATCACCGAGCACAGCAAAATAGAAATCCTGATTCGTCTCCCTTCTCTGTAAAATTTACATATCAAGGACAAGATTGGAGCAAGTTGTGGATAGGAAAACAACCCTAGGGACCAAAAAAGCACCAGTACCGCAATGAAGCCTAAGGACCAGAAAGACATGAGTACATGAAGCCAGAGAGACATTATGAGCTCAACCAGCATGGTGACTACTTTACTCCAACACAGAATAAGTGAATTCAACCCAAAATGTAATTAGCACAGGTTTTTCACTTTCCTTCGAGCCACGCAGTTGGGCGCCACTAAATTTGTTCCAGTTTGGCCAAATTTAGAAATACATCCTCTGAGAGAAGGCACAACCACCCCTCCCCCACCAGGTTCGGGAAAAAATAAATTTTCCTCGAAGGAAAGTGAAGAAGATAAAACTACTTCTTTAACAAACACACAGGAAAGGAAAATAATGTTAACTGGTAAAATCTTTCGCTGTAGAGGAAAAAACCTGGGAAAGTGTTAGAGGCCTCCCTTTGGTGTCCTCAGAGCTGGGGCTTGGGCCGGGGCCAGGCCCTCTGTGCCCGGTGGAAAGTCCTCCTGATGTGCTCTGATGCTACAGCAATCAAGCAGTCCAGTAGAAAAGGGAAAAAATCTGAAATTCCAGGGAAGGAAAAGTTCAACTCTCAGTCTCTCTCCGGAGAACAAGAAACTGGAGAAAAACTGGCCAAAAGCTGACTGGAAAGCAGCAAGCCGGGTGCTTCCTCGCTCCCCTGCCGCAGCTGGGAAAAAAAACCCTGCTATCTTTATGTGACCTTGAACAAGCAGCAAACTGCTTTGAGAAAGTTTTGCTCAGTATTTTTTCCTTCCCCCTCTCAGGCTCAGTTTAGAGGCATAGAAAGGCACAAAAATTAATTTCTGGGCATAGGCAGCGATATGGGATACACATCATAAGGTCACCCCAAGACACCCAGGTAATCCAGGGAATCCATTGGCTGACCAAACAGCTCAAGAGGGTGCTGAAAAAGCTCTCCTTGCACTAATACCTAGCAGAAACTGGAATGTTCTGCAACAAAAACCAGATTCCAGTGATCAGGACAGGCAGTCAGCCCCAGCAGCAGCAGCAGCTATGGAAAATCCCAGCAGGTGATTGGTAACCCCGTGTGGGCAGGTAATTGTAGCTCCACAATTAATGTAGAACGGAACTCAAACATCAGGAAACACATGAGGAAATGGAGAATATGGTGGCCAGTTTACAAAGGCATCTAGTAAGCAGAAAAATGGCAAAAAAGAATAGATCAGTTGTTGAGAAAGATGGGATTGGTTTTGAAGGAAGAAGGCTGCCTCCAGGGCTCGTTAAATGGGAATCACCAGGTGATTTTGGCCAACTGATTTTGCAGAAGTGCCCAGGCAGAAGGGGCACTGGCACATTTTGGTATTGGTGGATCCTTTTTCTGGATGGCCAGAAGCTTTCCCATGTGGCACCAACAAGCCAAGGGAAGTCTCAGAAGCTTTGCAGAAATGAATATTTCATAGCACTGGGACTAACTCTTGTAAGCCTTAAAAGGTGCATGGTTCTCAACAGATCATTGGGGCTGGACTCGCCTGTACATCCTTTCCAACCAGGAGATGCGGTGTGCATCAGAACCTGGAATTTTGGAACAATCCAGCCAAAGTGGAAGGGACCATCTCAAGTCCTCCTGGTAACCTACCCTGCACTCAAGGTAGAAGGAATCCAACTCGGGGTTCATCACATGTGGGTAAAACCAGCGAGCACACATTAAACACAGCAGAAACAAGACTGACTGACACCGTGGAGTTTGGGGTTTTACATAAATCCTATTGTTTCAGGTATTGAATATGATTTTCTAAGGGGATACTATTTATTGGATCTAGATGAAGATGATCAATAATTGTGCATTTATAATAATAATAGAAACGATGTTCCTGACTTCTGGGAAGGGAAATGGGGTTTTCAAAGTCAGTGCAAGATGTTGGCAGATAACAGAATGTAACCCTGGTAACAGCTTGTTTGCCAACACCAACCTCTGCAGAAAATCCAGCTCTGTGGGGAGCTTCAGTCAGCAATTTGACAAAAATCTGGGAACGCGTGTGGGAAGGAAATAGCACCCAGGGCACCTGGACAGGGATGGAAGGAGAATATTCCTTACCATGGACACATCAAAACAATAGTGCTGAGAATTGTAACGTTTCCAAAGCGGATCTGGAAATTACCTCAGGAAATATTGATCAGCTGACAGATTGCACTGATACCCCCTGGGGCTGTCAAATTCCAGCAGTATGGAATCACCCTCAGACAGGACTCTGGGAATGTTTCCAGCCAGTTCAGGGGTGTCTGGGCTGGGCAGGGAGCCCAGGCCTCCCACAGGACCCCTTAGAGGTGGGTATAAAATATCCTGATTTAACAAGGTCAAGGCCAAAGGATCCCAGGACAAAGGAAAAGTGGGATTGCCCTGGGACAGACACTTGAGCTGTTTGGAATGCTGAGGTCCAGCGGCTCCTGGCTGTGGCCCAGGCTCTGAGGCTGGGCTGTGTTTGTAGAAATGATTCTGCCTTTCTCAGGGACACCTGGGCTGAGCCAACAAACAACGAGCCTTGGAGAGGCACAGAGTGTCAGCAGGACACAGTCAGATCCTTAGGAGCCCCAGGATGGGTGGGAAGGGATGGAATTTGGAGCACACGTTTGCCCCTGGGAGAATCAGGAGCACCATGGACACTGGGGGTATGAACGTTCCGTCCCTCGTGCAAGGAGTCACCACTGGGAACCCGACTGTGGGGAAAGGTTAAAGGGGATGGAACTGGGAAACATCCCAGTGCGGGAACTCCAGAGGGATGGATTTTAGAATCCATCTCTGCTCCGCAAAGATCTGCCTTTAGGAACAGAGCAGCCACACACCATTGGGCTCTGCAGATGGAAACTTTAGGGAATGCAGCTCCTTTGGGGTTTGCTGAAATAAAGGAACAATTGCCAGCCACAGCTAAAATGACCTTCCAGAGCAGATTGGCTTTAGCCCTATTGCTGCTACATGGACAGGGAGTGTGTGGATTCTTGAACTGGAACAGCAACACTTGTTGTGTGCACATTCCAAATGTGATGCTGGATGGGATGATCGGGTAGAGAGGATAAAATCGGTTGCTGCATCCAGCAGGGAATTAAGGGGAGAGTTCAACAGTAACTGGTTGGATAAAATTGTTAGAGGACTTGGATTTTCCCTGACTGATGGTTGGCGTCACTTTTGCAAAGTCTAACTGGGACCACAGCACTACTTGTGCTTATGACACTTGCTTTGAGCTGTGTAAAGAACATGGTTGTGAAAGCAGCTGAGGAACTCGTGGGATGTGAGTAAAGGAGCAGAGTGAGGCTTACGAAGGCTTGAAGGGAAGAGAAGCTTCACAGCCCTCCAAGGGGGGGAAATTTGCCAGATGAAAAACCATTTGCACCTGGTGGGTTCATACAATGCTTCTTCTCCAAAAGCCACTGGCCATGGAACCGCCCAAGGCTGATTCTGTGGGCAGCAACCAGCCCAGGTGTGCCAACTTTCACCAGTTCACCGGGCAGTCAGGGCTGGCTTTGGGGTCAGCGACCACCAGGGACCCCCAAAGAGACCCCCAGGGCAGAAGAACGGATGTGCAAAGGGGTGGGGGAAATCTGCAATGATTTTGGGGCAATGATGATCGTGTGTGTGTTTCTTGTGGGACAATCTGGGAATGTGTCTGTGAAACACAGTCTGCAAACAGGAACATTCCTGAACTCGGCACACACGACTTTGGGAGGGGCTCTCCCCTCGTGCATCCGGCCCAATAAAGAATGCTGCTGCTTTGTGCTGCGCTGGTGCTGAGGAGGTTTTGTTTCACTGAAGTTTTGGTAACACCTCTGTGCCTGTGTCACAGACCCACAGAGCAGCTGTGATGTCAGAAAGGGGCTGTGTGACATCACAGAGTGGGCTGTGACTTCACAGGGTATTGGTGTGACATCACAGAGAGGGCTGGGCCATCCCAGAACAGGCTGTGACATCACAGAGTGGGTTGTGACATCATAGGGTGGCTGTATGACATCATAGAGTCAGCTGTGACATCATGGAGCAGGTCTGTGACATCACAGAGTGGTGCTGTGACATGAAAAAGTGAGCTGTGACATCACAGCTTGGGCTCTGAAATCACAAGGCAGAGGTCAGATATCATCTAGCAGACTATGACATCACAGAGCAATTGTGACATCATAGAGGAGGCTGTGACATCACAGTGCAGAGTTGTGACATCACAGAGTGGCCATGTGACATGACAGAACAGGCTGTGACATCACAGAGCAATTGTGACATCACAGGGTGGCTTTATGACATCATAGAGTCAGCTGTGACATCATGGAGCAGCTCTGTGACATCATAGAGAGGACTGTGACATCACAGTTTGGTGGTGTGACATCACAGAGTGGCTATGACATCACAGGGTGGCTATGTGACATCACAGACTGAGCTGTGACATCAGAGATATGGCTGTGATATCACAGGGCAGAGGTCTGACATCATAGAGCAGGCTATGACATCACTGAGTGGTTGTGACATCCCAGGGTGGCTGTGTGACATCCCAGGGGGTTGGATGCCATGGCAACCCTCAGCAGTTCCAGTTCCCTTGGAAACCCCCCCAGGGCCCATTGCTGCAGTCAGGCTCCGTGGCCACTTGCCCGCAGAGCTGTGGCTGCCCTCGGCTGCCATGGCAGCCCTCAGGACAGAGCGGTGCCAGGCTGGTGCCAGCTACAATTGCAGTGACACTCGCTGATGCCCTCAGGTGCCACGGCAGCGGCCACAGGGACCCCTTCCTCACTCTGGTGCCACGGACACCAACGCTTGGCCCTGCTGCCATGGGCATTGGCACGGTCACCTGCACTCAGGGCCTGTGGCCGGGCACTGCTGCCATGGACACGGGCACGGAGCCCTGGGCCACAGGCGGCTGCCGCGGCCACCAGCCCAAGGTCCCGTGGCCAGGGCCGGGGCCATGGAAAGGAACCCGTGGAGCCGTGGTGATGCTGGGTGGCCATGGGGTGCTGCTGTGGGCTGGGCCAGAGAGAATTTCCTTGCCAGGCCTTTCTCTGGGGCTGTGTTTGGCTCTGTGCTGAGCACAGCGTTGCTCACACTGAGATGGTTTTGTTCTTGCTGAGCTTGCACAGAGCCAAGGCCTTTCCTGCCCCTCGTCCGGCCACGCTGGCGAGGGGCTGGGGGTGCGGGGCAGCTTGGCAGGGGTCACAGGCAGGACAGCTGACCCCAACTGACCCCAGGCATATCCCAGACCACAGGACATCATGGCCAGGGTATAAAGTGGGGGAACAAGGAGGAAGGGGGGACATTTGGAGTGAGGGTTTTTGTCTTCCCAGGTAACACTCAGGCAGGACGGGGCCCTGCTTTGCTGGTGGGCAGGGTCAGCACCAAAGACACAGACACCAACTGAAGGAATTGTGCAATTTATAGAATGCAAAACTGCAGAGAATTACAAAAGTGTCGCCATGACCGCCACTGACCACTGCCCGGGCCAGCTCCTGCGGTGTGCGACAGGAGTGGGAGCAGCTGGAGGCTCTCGGCTTTAAAGCTGCTCCTCAGGAGTTCAGCTCTGCCCAGGGGAGCTGAAGCTCCAGGCACGGTGGCTGTCACCAGTCCCGACGAGGGAGAGGATAAAAAGCAGCAAGGAGGCTTGCCACACGGGATAATCCAACTTTATCGGAGGCAACTCCCAGGAGACAAGCCTGGAGCAACTCCAGGGAACCCCTTATAAAGGGAGGTGTTACAATGGGGATGGCTTAACTGGGGACCAATAGAAATCTCTGAGGGAGGGATATGGACGAGGATAGACATTTCCTTGGGCCAATAGCCCCAAGGGGAGGAGGGGAAAGGGATCACATGCCCCAATGGGACATCGAGGTTTAGGGGATTTCCAAAGGGGGAGGTATCTAGAGGGGTAGGGTCTCGGGGGATTGACGGGGACCATATAAGGGTAAATTGGGAGGTTTCAGATGATGGACACTGGACCTTCGGGAACAACAGGAGGGGTTTGGGTGATTGATAGGGAAAGAGCTAGAACAAGGGGAGGAGAACAACCATGTAGGGAGCACAGGGGGAGCGGCTTGGGTCTGGGGCAAACCAACTGGGAATAGGAGTGGGGAAGGTAGGGATGAACCATTGGGGTACAGGAAACTTATATAAAAATACAATAAAGGTATTGCATCACCACAGGTAGCATGAAAATTGTTACGAAGGGCGCATGAGTTGAGATAAGGATTGGGAGAGAAACATTCTAAGTTCAAAACAGGCTCAAACTTAAAGGCATAAAGTAAATTTATTATTAACAGAGTAGGATAATGAGGAATAAAATAAGCCTTTCAAACACCTTTTTTCCCCTCCATCCCCTCCCTCTTTCCCTCCGACAGTGCAGGGAGACAGGGCCTGGGAGTGTTTAAGCCAGTTCATCGCTCGAGATCTTTCTTCAGTTCCCTCAGGGAGGGGAGTCTCTTTCTTCTTCTCTGCTGTGGGCTCCTTCCCACAGGAGACAGTTCTCTGTGCACTTCTCCAGCGTGTTTCTAATTTCACGAGTATCAGTCCCGCCCAGCCTGCTGTAACGTGAGTCCCTCCCACGGGCAGAACAGCCTTCCCAAAACTGCAGGCGTGGGTCATCAGTCCATGGGGTGTAGTCTTTTAAGGATCAGCTGCTTCAGTTTGGAAGCAAGGGCCCTCTTTCTCTATCTCTGGAAGCAGGAGCCCTCTCTCCCTGTTCAGGTCTCCCCCTGGATTACAGCTTTTGTAGCATCCACCCGCTCCGGTGTGAGCACCTTTTCCCACGGGCTGGGAGTGGATCTCTGCATCCCCCCGTGGACTTCATGGATCCCAGGGAGACAGTTTGTTTTATCCCAGTCCTCACCACGGCTTGCAGAGAAAATCTCGACTCCGACGCTGGGAGCATCTCCTGCCCCTCTTTCTTTCCACTGACCTTGGTGCTGCCAAGTTGTCTTTCTCTGCATGTCCTCACTTCCTCCTCTTTCTACGACTAGGAGGAAAGAACTGCTGCTCGTAAATGATGTGTAAACATGTTAAGAATAACCTTTCTATGCAGGTATTAACTAGTTAACATTATAACTGGGGTCAAAGTTCCAAGATGCTAATATAGCTTGAGTTATAAGATACCTGTATAATCTGGATCATAACCTCCTCTACAATGTAATAGCTGGTACAGGTTAACTGCTGTTCCTGAGTGCCATTGCCAACAAATGCCCCCAGTTCCAGGGTTTCTGCAGGGTTTCGCAGCACGGAGCAGTTGATTTGGTCTCGGTCGTGCCCCGGGGAATCGTTTGCCGTGTTTGCCCTGCCGGCCCCGCGGCCCCGCTGCCCCTGCGCGGGCGGTCGCAGCCGCCGCGGCGCCGGCGCCGTTCAGCGCCTCTCTTCATGCGGGGCGCTGAGAAGGAGAAGCCGCCGCCGCCGCCCCGGCCTTTCTGCTCGCAGCGCGGCTGGCTGGCAGCGGCCAGGCGGGCAAAGCTCGCCCTTCATCTGCCCTCGATCACTCACTGGCCTTGGGGAGATCCTTGCTAAGTGCTGCCCGGGAAGCCTGTGAAAACAGGAGTAAATCTGATTTTACCACTCGTGTGCTGTAATGCAGCCTCCAAAAGGAGCGATGCTTTTCTGCACCTGTGCACACACGTGTCTAAAGCACGTGAATCCTCCATTGGTTCCACATTCATTCTGAGGCTTTGCACCCAACTGTTGATTTTTTCCCGATATTGGTTATTTTATCTTCAGTGGTTGTAAATCAAAGCCGATCAGAGGAAACAAGTAATACAAAATTAAAATAAAAACCCAAGAACACCCACTGACAACACTGCAGAAGATTTTTTTATAGTATAGCTTTTATTAAATCTTCTGTCAGTAGATATGTTCCTCCTAATTCCTTTATGCCTTTTGAACCACAGCTATTTATCATTATTCCTTTTTAGTATTTATTATGCTTTTTAAATCCCATGTATAACAGGTGGATGCAATCAGAAGTAGTTTTCTATCCCAAACAGACTGAAAAACTCACTTCTTCATCCCAAAGAGACTAAACCCGGTGTGTTTGGCGTCCCATCTCACACAGCCGGTCCCGGTATCTCCGCAGGGGATTTCTGCCCTGGGGCAGCCCCGTGGCCATGGTGACACCCTGAAACATAGATTTAAAAGAAACATAAAGATTTTAGTTATAGGCTAGCTGTGTTGAAATTGGTTAGAATAAGAAAGAATTTGAGCTGGACTAGAGTTAATTAAAATAGTTAAGAGAGCTAGATTTGAAATGGCTTTTAAGATGTTAGTAATTGATTATTAAATAATTGATGTTCTGTCATTTGTGTGTTTGTTTAGCTGTGCTTAGAACGAGGAACAGAAATATTGATCAGTTGGTGTAGGGAACAAGGACAATTCCCAATTTCCTCCCTCCGTGGGAACCTATTCAAAAGTCAGGCAAGAGGAAATTTGGAGGTCACTAAAGTAATTAAGATTGTTAAAGTTCAGAGAGGCAAAAAAGGTCCAAGTGAGGGAGATGAGCTTACTTCATCGATCTGGGACCACCGACCCAATTCGAGAGCAGCGACTCAATTCAGAGCACGCACTAGGCACGCTTAATGACATTAAAGCTCATTTCCATACGAAGCGGAGAATGGGAGGGGTCACTGTTATAAATATGTATTTGTATTTTGGATATTCATCACTTTTGTGGATGAATGAACTCTGTAACCGTTCATAGCTGGACACTGCGCATTAGGAAGCTGTTCCACGCCGCTGTCCGGCGCCAATAAAACATTCACTTTCTAACTCTAAACTGTTGGAGAGCTTTTGTCTGTCTCAGCTGGATATCGATATGAGATCGATATTCACATCTTGGTAAATCAAGCCCCGAGCACGGACACTGGGGCCGGTGTGCGAAGGCGTTTGGGACTGCACGGACGTTCTTTAGCAGCAATGTTTGTCTTTGTTCTCTCTGTCTTTACTCTCTCTCTCTCTTTATTCTCTCTATCTTTACTCTCTCTCTCTTTAATCTCACTCTATTCTCTTTCTCCTTATCGTTTCTCTCTTTTCCCCTCTCTCTTTTTATTCCGTCTCTCTTTACTCTTTCTTTCTCTCTCTTTACTCTCTCTTCACTCTCTCTCTTTATTCTCTTTCTGAAGAAAATGAATACAAAAGCTGATTTTTTTAGCAATATAGTATTGAACATTTATTAGTCGAACAAAGGCAAATCACAGGGCTGGGGCGCTTAGCAATATTGCCTGAGGCGCCCTCCATTCATTTTACTGTGGACTTAAGGACTCTCTTAAACTGTTACATATTCATTAAGGCCAGAAAGTCATTTACACTTTACTCAGCTTTCCCCCCGTCCGGTCTCGGCCCCTTCCGCCAGCACGCCGCCGCCTCGGTGCTCGGATCTTGAAGAAGAGACACAAAGTCCCAACAGAACAAGCTCTGCTGTTGTTTTCTTTTTTTTCTTTTCTTTTTTTTCCCCCCCCCCAGTTATTTTACTTTTAGTTTGTCTTTTTTTTTCTTTTTGCCTTTTTATTTCTTCTTCCATTTCATCGGGTTTTTCGCTATTTTCACCTAACGCAGCCTTTGTTCCCCTCCCGGAGGTTTGTGGTGAGATGCTGTTCCACCGTCTCTCCCCGGAAACCAACGAAATCAATTGAAATAATGATGAACTGTTGAACTCTTCCCGCTGCTGTTTCCAGAAGGCCCCGGGAGGAGCCGGGGGCGGGAGGGGGGTCCGGTGCCGGGGGCAGTCACCGCTCGCCGGGCGGATCCCGGTGGCGCAGCTTGGGAGCCGCGGAAGTGCCCGAGGGAGCGCGGGGGCGAGGGAAGAGGAAATGCGAGGGGGTATCGGTGCGGGATAAGGGGGCTCGGGCGGGTCTCAGCGCCGGGGATGGAGGTGCCGGGCGGTCCCCGTGCACGGGAGTGGGGGCTCAAACCTGGATATGGGGGTGCAAGGAGGTCCCGGTGCCGGGAATGGGGGTCAGGTGGTCCCGGTGCCGGTAACGGGGGGGATGGGGGCGTCCCCGGCCCGGAGATAGAGTTTCAGGGGGGTCCCGAGGCCCAGAAACGGTGGCTCAGGGGGTTTTCCTGGGACGGAGAATGTGAGTTCAGGGAAGTCCCCTTCCCGGGAATGGGGCTTCAGGGACGTCCTCGTGCCAGCTAAGGGGAACAGGGGGTCCCGGTGCTGGGCAGGGGGATGCAGGGGGTCACAGTATCCGGAAATGGGGATTCAGGGGGATTCGGGGAGGCCCCGGGGCCAGACAAGGGGGAACAGGGGGGTCCCGGTGCTGGGGAAGGGGATGCAGGGGGCTCACAATATCCGGGAATGGCGGTGGAGGGTGTTCTAGTACCCGGAAATGGGAGCTCAGGGGGTTCCCGTGCCCGGGAATTGCGGCTCGGGGGTTCCCGTGCCGGGGTCCCACTCGCCCCTCGCCCCCCCCAGGAGCGTCCCCGGCCCCAGCGCTGGAGCCACCGCGCTGCTCCGCTGGCCCCGCCCCCAGCCCGGCCCCGCCCCCAGAGCCGCCTCCGGCCCCGCCATTGGCACCGCTCTTTCCTGCCCACCAATGGCAGCTCGGGCTGCTCGTGACGTCACCGGTGGCCGGGCAGATCCCGGCGGCGCAGGGCGGGAGACGGAGAAGCCAAAGGGACCGAGGGAGCGCGGGGGGAGGGACGGGGCAATTCCAGGGAATTCCCCTGGATCCCCTCCTGGCATCCCCCGGACCCTCCTCGGCCGCGCCCTGCGGGACCCCCGGGCCGGGCTGGGCTGAGCTCCCGGGCCCCGCGGCCAAACTCTGCCTGGAACCCGCTGGGTTCGGCCCGGAGCGGGGCAAGCACCGGGACCCGCGGATCCATTTTGTCCTGCGGCTGCGGGGCCCCAGCCCCGGCGGAGCAGGACTGGGCGCTGTGACCCCGATCCCTGACTCCCAATCTCCTTCTCTCCCTCTATCCTCTCCTGTCCCTTTCCTTTGGGTGATCATAAATCCCAGAGCGGCTGCAGAGCCCCGTGCCCAGTTCGGGTTTCCCAGGAAAGGGAGGCCTGGGGCTGAGGCGCCCCGGGATGGCCGGGAATGGGGGTCCGGGGGTCCCTGGGGTCAGGGAAACAGGGGATGCAGGGGCTGGGAGAGGAGGATACCCGGGACAGGGGGTGCAGGGGGGTGTTGGTGCAGGATGAGAGGTGCAGGGAGGTCCCAGTGCCCAGGAATGGGGATTCAAGGGGGTCTCAAGGTAAAGGAAAAGGGGGGCTCCCTAAAGACCCCTCCCGGAGGGGCATGAACTGGGTCAGGAGCTCTAGGAGAGTGAAAAGGGGGCGACCACGGTATAGGAGCAATTCTGGGAGGGGCTCAAGCGCTCCGAGGGGGGACACGACCCCCGGGGACCCCTCCTCACCTCCTCCCGCAGGTGGAGGCCGAGCCCCAGCCCTGGAGGACGAAGCCCAACACGAAGCCCCCGGCCCCCGTCAGCATCTTGGGGGGCATCCGGCGGCAGCTCCGGGGGCGGGAGGGGCAGGATCCGGGAAACGGCGGCGGCTGCTGGGAAGAGACCGGGAGAGACTGGGACAGACTGGGATGGACTGGGACAGACTGGGACACCGGGATACACCAGGACCAGGACCGGAACCCACTGGGACCAGAACTGGGTAACAGAGGTCCCACTGCGAGCAACTGGGACCACTGTGAGGGCGACTGGGAGAAACTGGGAGCGTGCTGAGTGCAGCTGGCAGCAGCTGGGAGCGGCTGGGAGCGTGCGGGAACAAACTGGGCGAACATGGAACACCCGGGGGACGCGGAACAGCCGAGGGACACGGGATGTCCACGGACCGTGGAAGGTCCAAGGAACGCTGAGCGTCGCTGCCACGGCTGCAAAAGCTTGAATGGAGTTTTTATCCCGTGACGTTGCCGGGGAGCAGCGGCAGCTCCGCGCCCCCAGCCCGGGGGTGGGAGCAGGGGAGCCGCGGGCAGCACCTTCGGGGCACAGCCGGGGGCTGGGGGGCTCCTCCCCGCAGTTCATTTTCTCTCCCCTCCGTTCACATTTTCTCCCCAGAATTGAAGTGTATCTCGCCCCAATTAAACTGTTCTCCCCAGTTAAGCCCTGAGGCCCCTCCCCGCACCCGGCTCTTCCTGGCAGGACCCGGCCGGGACCTTCTGGGAAAACCGGCGGGAAGACTTCAAAAATCATTGCTTCGATTGATTTCGTTGGTTTCCGGGGGAGAACCGATAGGACAGCATCTCACCGCAAACCTCCGGGAGGGGAACAAAGGCTGTGTGGGTGAAGTAGAGAAAAAACCCGAAGTTGTGGTAGAAAAAAAAATTAAAAAAAAAAAAAAGAAAGAAACTAAGAATAAAAGCAAAAAAAAAAAGAGAGTTGTTGCAGTGGGGATACTGCAACATGCATATATCAAACCAGGAGTCCCGTGGAAAAAGAAATATATAATGGACGGATTCTTGGTAGATGTTTCAGAGAGATGTTTATTTCTCCAGCCGCATGGCCAGGGCTGTGCCCAGGAACTGTTCCAGTCACCGGACCAAGGGTCCTTCTGCCTGCGCAGGGAACACAAACCAAGCAATGGGAACGAGGCTGAGCAGGGGCAGGGAACCCCCGTGTCTGTGCCCTCAGGGCCCCTCTCCCAGGGCTACATGGCGGGGAGGAGACCCCAACACCTCACCCGTTTTATTTTAATAAAAGGAGAATGAAAACAACTGGATAAACATAACAAGAACAGTTTCAAGACAAAACAAGCCACCCTCCTGAGTCTTTAAATGTCCAAACAGATTCTGTGGAACATCTTAGGGCTGACAGAAGGGAGACAGAACTCTCCAGGCATGCTTTGTGGGGAAACTGAGGCAGGAGAGGGTTTAATTTCTTCCCTCCCCCTTTTCATCCCCCACTCGGCATTGGAAAGGGATTTTTGGGGAAACAATTGGCAAAAGCATGGTTTTGTGAGGGAAACCATGGATGAAAAAACGGATCGGGAATACACTGGGGGTAATAGGACATAGGGTAAAAGGGAAAGGTGGGATTAGGAAAGGGAGACTGTAGGGGGGGCTTACAATGGAGATATTGTCTAACATGACTACGATTTTTAGCATATATACTGCCTTTTACAGGAACACCATCAGGCCCAGTGACCTGCGATGCTTGTAACCCTTTTCTACCTAGTACAATTTTGAATTCCACCACCTCTCCATCTCCCAAGCTTGGGATGCATTTTTCAGGGTTATTCTTTCTAATAGCAGTTCTATGCACGAATATGTCTTGCTGGTTGTCACACCTTGTTATAAAACCAAAATTTTGCTAAACATTATACCATTTTACTATCCCTAAGATCTTAGCTACTACGATCTTTTCCTTTTTCCGAGTGGCTGCTGTTTTCTGTCTCGCTGCATCTTTGCTCTCTCTTTTGGTCGCTCCCACGTTGGAATTGTCAGGGCTGCTGGTGCCTGCGCGCTCTTCCCGGGGTCGCGTTCGGGGCTGCGCGAGCCGGGCCGGGCCGCGCCGCTCAGTTCTCCGTGTGTTGCCTCCTCTGGTCGCAGCTTCGCTGCCGCTGCCAGGCACTGCACCCACGTCTCGGCCGGGCCCCCGAGCGGCAGCCCCCCCGTGCCCTGCTCCAGCGCGCGTCTCGGCCGGGCGCGGCTCCGCTCCACCACCACTGCCGCTGCCTGCGTGCCGCCCCTCTCGGCCGGGCGTTCCCGGGGCTCGCTCCACCACGCGCTGCGCGGGGCCGGGCGGGCACCGCCGGGTCCCACCGCGCCTCGCTCTGCTGCCGACACTGCGGCTCCCGCGGCTCCGCCCGCACGCGGGAACTGCCTCGCTGCTGCTCGCAGAGCGCTCGGTGCACGTGGCCTGGGCCGCACGGTCCCTGAGCCAGGCTTCCCTTCGCCAGGACACAGCTGACATTGCTCAACAGTCTCGGAAATTAAATAATATTCACGAAAATATTCTTCCATCTGCATATATTTTGACTCAAATATTAACTGTGTCCAAACGGTTTTCCAAAAGCCCTTGGTAAGAATTAAATCCCAAGAAACATAGAAAAAGTTCTTAAACAACCATGCCAGGAAGTGTTTCAGTTCTTTTTGAGCTTGAATCAAACTAAAATTTACAAATCATTGTTCAAGAATCTTTTTAAGTTTAAGATAAATGTCCATATGCGGCTCTGAGAGCCAAGAGACTTCCCACGGTTCCTCCATAGTTTAGACATGGAATAGCAAAGCAAAACCAAGAAGAGGAATCCAAAGTTTCCAGGGTTTACTCACACAAATCAGTCGCTTAGGGATTGGGGATCATTCTGCTCGCATTATCCACCATGATGTTGCAGTGGGGATACTGCAACATGCATATATCAAACCAGGAGTCCCGTGGAAAGGAAATATATATGGACGGATTCTTGGTAGATGTTTCAGAGAGATGTTTATTTCTCCAGCCGCATGGCCGGGGCTGTGCCCAGGAACTGTTCCAGTCACCAGACCAAGGGTCCTTCTGCCCGCGCAGGGAACACAAACCAAGCAATGGGAACGAGGCTGAGCAGGGGCAGGGAACCCCCGTGTCTGTGCCCTCAGGGCCCCTCTCCCAGGGCTACACGGCGGGGGAGGAGACCCCAACAGGTGTGTGCTTGTGTTAAAGCCCCTCTTTTTACCCTTCCTGAGGCACTTTGTAAAGTGAGTGAGGATGCTTTTAGAGATGAGACTGGTGTTTAACTTCCCCAAAGTAAAATTGCAGTAACAGCTGCACTGCCAAGGGGGATCGTGGCCACTTACAGAGAAATACCAGTTTCTCTGCTCACTATAAAGGGAGATTTTTGAGGATCCTCTATTACCACAGGCCTGGGCCCTAGGGTGTATCACCGTGTCCCGCAGCCATAGGGAGGAAGAGGAGGAGAAGATCCAACAGGCAGGAATTGTGCAGCAAGATTGATTTCTTTAATTATTTTACTAACTCTTTTATAGACTTTTTTTTTCATGGTCTAATTGGACAAAGGACCAGCCACCCCTTGGGGGCGATTGGCTAAAATCCTAAAACATCCATTGTCAAAATATTTTTCTACTCTACCATAAACAAGACTTTTCAAGGTTGCAGGTGGCTTGGTTGTTTACATTCCCTGCTACCTCTTCTGTGAGAGAGAAAAATCTCTCATGGACTTAGAAAATAACAAGAAAATCCTCGCTAACAGCATTTTTGTACCTACAATCCTCCAAGGCAGGGTGATGTCTAAACACGGATACTGTAGGGAAGCTGGGGAAAATGGGGATTCCTGTGAATTTCTTCAGGCTTACAAGGAAAAACCCATCATCTCCTGTGTCTCTTTGCCTTCTCTGCTGTTGGCATGAATGCTTTATGGTATAGCTATATGGTATAGCTCTGTGCATTTCCCCAAGCCTCACCTGCCTCAAAGGACCCCCAGACATCCTGAAGCTGCAGTGACGATAACACTGGGGCAGAGCAGGTGCCCTTTAGTCTCTGGATCCCAACTCCTGCATCATCTTTCCTTCTCCTGCAAGTTGTCTGAAAAAGAGATGTTTCATTATTTGGTTTCTGTAGTTTCAGGCCTCTCCTCTGGTTCCCAGGCTTCCACTGAATCACAGAATCCCTGGAACAGGCAGGTCAGATGTAATCAGAAGCTTTTCAGCTCTCCCTGATTCTGCCTGGCTTCTGCTCAATGCCACACACACTGATTTATCACATACTATAGCACAGCACCTGTTTGGTATCAGTACCTCCAGAACTAGTTTCCCAAACTCTCTGGTTTCTTTAAACCATGCAGGAAGCCCAGCACAATGCATAGAAAGGAAAGAAGAGCCTAGGCTGATTAGAGCTTTGAAGCCACAGACACCTTGTCCCTGTAGCAAGGGCAGCAGGACACAGGTTGCAGATGAACTCCTTTTATGAGGCTGCTAGAGCCAATAAGGTTGTAAGAAATGACTGTACGTGAGTGAAGATCATCTAGTGCTGTTCTGCTCAATAGAGAGACAAAACTAGAGACAAATGCTCTGGATTCACTTTCTGCTTTAGATCTTGTTCGAGCAGCTGCCTCCTCTCAGGGGCCTATTCCCTCATCTGTACGTGGGAATGTTTCCCTGTCCCCCAGAGGATGCTGTGGTTTCTAAACATGAAAAGCATCTGCTATAAAGAAAAATCTCCTGGAAGGGTAGAAGCAAATAGAAAGGGTAATAGAGATGGATGCCCTTCTGGGGCTGAAAAATGTGAAATGCAGCAGAAGCAGGAGGAGGTCTGTGGCCACTTGAGGTTGTTTTTCCTTGTCTCCCTCCCCTGCTGGACAGGAGGTGCTGCGAGCATTCAGTGATTCTTTGTTGGCATAGCAAAGTCTCCAGAAGGGAGCTGGGGAGAAATACCACTCCTTCCCCCCAGTGTTCTAAAGCTCTGGGCTACACGGTGCAACAAAGTTACCAAGAATCGCTCCCTTACATAACACAACTCCCGAATGTGAGACGGGGTTAGAGGCTGGTAACACCAGGGGGGTTCCCTTGGAGTCCCTAGGGATCACTTTCTCTGCCGCTCCTTCCTCTGCAGCGGGGGTCCCCTCACGCTCTTTCCCTGCCCCAGTGTGGGAGGCTGAGCCTGCTGGAGGTGCCCATCTGTCCCAGAGACATTTTCGGCATCTGCGCATCCCTGCACAGCTCCTGTAGACGCTGCTGTCCCCTGAATCCAGGCAGACTGGGCTGCATTTGCCTGCTGCCAGTGTGAGGGGAAGAAAGAGCAAGAGTTCATTAGGGCTTGACCTGAAATGACATTCTGGTGCTTCTGCTTTTTGTCACAGCTTTGGAACCTGAGCAGCATCTCCGTCCCTGACACCCACTGGCCCTTGGAATGCACACATGAGCCCACGTATCACTTCTGGTGAACCCAAGTGGCCGCGTCAGTTTGAAAGGGCAGCTGTTGTTTCACTGTTGCATTTCTTGGCTGGTTACAGTCCCTCCTACCTGTACTACAGCCTGTGCTTGAAGACACAAAACTGCCATGACGCCTTGAGGAAAGGCATCAAAAGCTTGACAAAGGCTGAAGGGAACACTCTGATTACCCCTTTTCCCAAGAGGGTTCTTTAGCTGAAGTTGCTAACCAGGACCAGACTTGACACCGCGGCATGGGCTTGTGGTTGTTTTATTTCTCGAGCCCTCAGTCCTGCGTGGGACTCGGTAACCGGGTGCTGCAGAGGCTCCGGCAAGGCATCAAAGACGCCTGCCCCGCACCCAAGGGTGGCGCAAGATCTCCTCCAGCGCTGGCCTGTCCGCGGGGTGCTTGGACAAACACCAGCGGATCAGATGTTGGCACTCTGGGGAGAGAAGCCAGAAAGCGCCGGTCACTTGCAGAAGGCTCCTGCCCAGCTGCTCCCGGTGCCCACAAGGCCCGGGCCGTGCTGCGTGTGCTCAGAGCTGTGCCGGCCTCCCGGCTGACTCTGCCCTTTGCGGGACAGTGGCACGGCAGGACACGCGCCACCTCCTTCAGCCAAGCGGGCCACACCGACCCCGTCGTCACGGGCCGCCTCCTGCGGCCAGCCCTTGAGGGCAGATGGGCCTCCCGCGGAGCTGCGTGAGGGCCACGCTGGGCTGCGCGGTGCCATCTGCCAAAGCCTGCCTTCTTAAGGCTGGACACCAACCTGGAGAGACCTGCTGCCAGAAGAAGAGCTGCCCCGACACGATGTCACGGTCCTCCTGGAAGGGCATGTTCCCGCAGACCATGACGTACAGCAGCACGCCCAGGGACCAGATGGTTGCCGAATGGCCGTGGTAGCAGCCAAGGCAGATCCACTCGGGTGGGCTGTACACGTGTGTTCCTAGGGGACACAGGCAGCGCTGTCCAGGCGCAGGCTGCTGGCTTCCAGAAGCAGGGGCTGCACCGGTGGCCACAACTTCCCCCCGAGGCCACCGGGCGTCCCCCAGCCAATTGGCCAAAGCCAGGAAACCATTCTGCAAGGCAAACAAGGCCAGCGGAGCAGCCCAAGCCCTTGCAGGCCTGCCAAGCCGAGCGGCCGGGGCCTGGCTTTGGCAGCCCCCCTCTGTGGGCAGGGCTGGCAGCCGGCTCCTGGGGCACAGCATCTGGCCCGTGCCAAAGGGCAGCCGGCAGCCGGCTGAATGCCGCACCCCGCAGCCCAGGAGGGAACGGGGCTGTGCAGTGCCTGGCACTGGGAGCGGGGCCCGGCCTGTGGGCTCACCGGCAAATCGCGTGAAGGCCTGCTCCTGGAGGAAGGTGCCGCAACCGAAGTCGATGAGCTTCAGGTCGCCGCTCTCCGGGTCCACGAGGAGATTCTCCGGCTTGATGTCCCGGTGCAGGACGCCGCAGGCGGTGCAGTGCCGCACGGCCTCCAGCACCTGGCAGAAAAGCCAGCGCGCCATCTCCTCGCACAGGAACCCCTGCTCCAGCAGGAAGGCCAGGAGATCCTGCGATGGCTCCGGACGCTCCATCACCAGCAGGAAGCTGTCAGGCAGCTCAAACCAGTCGAGGAGCTGGATGATGTTGTGGCAGCCAGAGCCCACCTTCTCCATGAGCACGATCTCCATGGGAACACGGGTGCCGTCGGGCTGTGAGGAGGAGACAGTGCCTCCAGCAGGCCTGATGCTGCCCTGTGCCTCCGCTGCCCCGCGCCTGGGATGCCCCAGTGCCCCCTTGGGCAGCCTCCCTGGTGCTTGGGCTTCCTCCCGCCCAGGGGATGCTTGGGGGGTGCCCCCCTGCCCGGCCCCACCACCGGTGTTCGGCATCCCCGGGCCCGCCGTGCTCCGGCTCGCACGCTGAGCCCACGCCCGCTCCCCCCGCCCTGCGCCGCCTCCCGCCCTCGGGGCCCGGCCTTATCCCTGCCCGCCGCGCCCCGCTCTGTCGCGGGGGCCCCGCTCACTCACCAGCTCGTACCACTGCAGGACGCTCTCCCGGGCCACGCGTTTGATGGCCACCTGCAAGCCCACGAGAGACGGGGCTGAGCTCAAGCCCTGCCCCGCCCCGCCCCTGGCCCTCCCCCCGCGCCCCGCCGTCCGGGCCACTTACCGGGCTCCCGTCTGAGAGGCGGATGCCCGAGAAAACGGTGCCGAAGCCACCGCTGCCCAGCTGCGGGCCCAGCTGGTACAGCTCCTGCAGCTTCTTCTTTTGCCCTGCGACCGAGACCGAGCCATCAGCCTTGCGCCCAGGGCCCCCCCGGCCAAGTGCCCGCGAGTGAAGCGGGCCGAGCCACCGCGGGCCACGTTGCTCTGACCTGCTTCCTGCTGCGCGCCGGGCAGCGGCCACCGCCTTGCAGCCGTCGGGCTGGCGAGCGGCAGAGCTGGGGCAGGGGAGCGCGCAGAGGCGGCTGCAGGAGCCGGAGGGCAGCGGGGCAGGGCGGCACCGTCGCTGTCCCCGGCATCGTGGGCTGGACTCTGCTGTTGAGGACTGCCGGGGCTACAGCCCGAGGACTCGCACAGGGGGGTGTCAGGAGCAGCTGCAAACCAGGGAGGGGTTTTTTGAAGCCGTGGCCTCAGAAGCACTGGAAACAGCCAGAGACTCTGCTGCTCTCAAGGGCCCTGGCCTGGCCTGGGGATGCCCCTCAAGAGCCCCGAGGGAGCCTCAGACAGTTCCTCAGAAGATCTCACCTGCTACCAGATAGGCCTTCCTGGTAGTCGGTGGCCGTCTCGGAGCAGCTTCCTGGAGATGGAGGAACCTCCTGGGTCTCTTGAGGGACGTCTCCGCCACCAGGCACGGGCTGTTGCCAGCTGGCACAGCCGGCACAGCGTCCTGGGAGCTGTGGGCTGGCAACTGCTGGCTCCAGCTCACTTGCTGCTCCGCCACCTGCTCCTGAGAAGGCTCCCCTGGATCGGGCTGGGCTCCCACTTGGACTTCTGGGCTTTCCCTGGCCACGTCAGTTGTCAGGGTTGCGCCCGTATTGTTGAAGTCCGTGAGTCCAAGGGAGCTGGGAGACCTGTCCACAGGCTCTGCACCTTCTGCAGGCTGACAGGTCTCACTGAGTGTCTGCAGGGGATAGAGGCTGTCAGAGATAGCCGAGGCTCGTGGCAGGATGGAGGATCTCTGACAGCCTGAGCTTCTTGCCTGGATGGCGGGTCCCTCGTGGTGTGCCATCCTTGCAAGGCTTGAGGCTCTCCCAGAGATGGAGAATCTTGCTGGGAGCAGCCTCTTGAAGGGATGGAGGCTCCTGGAGGAGCTGGACGAGCCACAGCAGGGCAGGTGGCCTCGCTTCAGCAGCTCCTCCAGTTCTTTCCACAACGCCTGCCACATCCCAGAGTAGAGCGGCACCCATGTCCCATTGTGAGCCCAGAGCAGCAGCATCAGTTCCTGCAGCTCCTGGGCCACTGCCACGCAGGGGCCGCAGCTGCAGGGGCTGTCCAGGGGGCTCGCGGGAGCACGTGGCCGCTTGCGAGGGGTCGCCCGAGGCCTGGAGGACCTGGGAGCCACAGGGGCTCCTCGCTTCCTCCGTGAGCCTCTGGGCTGCACCCCGGGGCGCTTGCGCCTCTTCAATGTCCGTGCCTGCCGCCTCCGTGGTTGCCAGTGGCCAACGGCCCACCAGACAGCCACAGTGGCCAGCAGCAGGACAAGCACAATCACCAGGACGCCACCGTCACACATGGCTCCGGCACGTCCCATCGCGACTGCACTGGCAGCTGCAGGTGCTGGCCTGTGTTACGTAGCGACTGCGTGGTGATGTCACAGTGCCGTGGGCCAGGACAGCCGTGTGACATCCCAGCCCTGCCTCTCGCCAGCGCTCAGCCCCTTTGTGCCATCACAGCCCTGTGCCCACCTCAGGGATCAGCAGAACCAGCTCATCTCTGAAGATGCACATGGCCAGAAAAAGCCTGGCAGTAAGAACAGGAGCTCAGCCTGCTGCAGGGAATCATTCCCTGCAGCAAGTGGCACATCAGGAAGAGTGCTGCTGCCACCAGTGTCAAGCCCATGGCTCCCAGGACACTGCAGCGGTACCAACTGGAAACACCCACTACTCTGTGCCTGAGAAGTTCTTCCAGAGACAAAGGGAGTTGAAGTTCCTGTGTCTCTGCGGAGCTCTCCTGAACTGGCTGTCGAAGGCAGGAAGAGTTTTCTGCAACAACTCACCAACTTCTGCGGTGCCTCTTTTCTAAATAAGTCAGGATTTCCCAAGGAGCGCTCATGGTCCTCCCAGTGCTCTGGTTTTGACAGGCATAGGGTTCCTTTTTTCCCAGTTGCTGGCACACGCTGGGTTCAGATTCACAATGGGAATGCTGTGGATCAAACAGGGGTGGTTTGGTTTCTGCTGAGCAGGGCTTGCCCTCTTCAAGGACTTTGCAGTGTCCCTTGGTACAGTGCATGTTTTCCACTGGGAAGGGAGGGAGGAGTGTTGAAGACAGAGGCAAAGAACACATTAAACACCTGTGCTGTGTCCCTGTCCCTGTTTGTGAGGTGACCATCCATATCCTGGAAGGGGACAATGTTATTTCTACAATGTTTTTTTCCACTAATATGTTTAAAAACACTCTTTTTATTGTGCCCCACATTTCTTCCTCTCCAGCTGAGCTTTCACTGCACCAAAGTTCTCCCTACAGTGGCAAGAGACATCTCTGTGGAAGGAATGAGAAGGAGGTGTCTTTACAAACTATCTGTGGGCCTGATGGTAGATAAAGCCAGATACTGATAGGTGAAAGAAGCAAAGCGAGGAACCACAAATTCCATAGGAATTCCACTAATTGACACAGACTGTTACTCACTCAAGACTCTGCTAATCCCTGGATTTAGAGAAAAAGAACAGAGACACGAGGAAAAGAATGAGGGTGGGGGGTACACATTAGAAAGGGGGTTTTTATTAAGCCATTTGGGAAGTCTGTACCTCTCAAGTACCTCAGCCAGTGGGGAAGGAGAGAGGGAAATGCAGCTGGGAAATTAGGAGAAAAAGGAAGCTGCGTCCTCTAACAATTTGAGAGATCCCATGGGAAATGCCCATGACTTCTCCCTTTATTCGAATAAAACAGGACTGCTCTGTCTCTTGTTTGGACATAAACCTGTGGTGTTTGTGGATTAATTTTCCTGACGTCTGTATTCTTCTGCTGACCTTGCTTCCACTGGGCACACGGCTTTCTTTTCCATCCTCTTTCCCAGAGAAGATGCCTTCTGCCTCGTCTGCTTGGCTTCCGACATTTGGGAATCGCCTGCTCCTGCGCCCTTAGGAGGTGATGTTTCAAAATTGACCAGCACTGATGGACCCCAGCACCTGCAAAAACATTGTCCCTGGAGACCCTGCTTACCAGTTCCCTGAGCAGTCTGAAGTCTGCTCTCCTCATGCCCCGAGCTGAGGTTTTGCTGGCCCTTTTCCTCTTGTCAGAGGTTGGAAACTCGATTTATCTGTGGTCACTGTGGCCAAGACGGCCGCCAGTCCCCACTTGGCTCAGGGCACGTGGGACTCAGACGGCGGCCTGGCTCCAGGGGGGCTGAGCTGGAGAGTTCTGGGCTGTGGGGGGCTCCCCCCTTACCTGGGAGGAGGCTCCCTGGGGAGGAAGAAGGGTCTGGCATGAGCCACAAGGCCCCTGGCCAAGGGACGGTAGCGGGGGACATGTCCGTAGCAGATGCTGTCTGGCAGGAGCTGTGGCAAGGAGTGGGTGTGGGGCTGGGGGTGTCACAGAGCTCAGGGAGGGTGTTCCCGCAGCCCAGCAGGCAGAAAGCCCCTGGCTCACAGCAGGAGCCAAGTTCCAGGTCACCAGGAACAGCCTCCTCCCTCACCAGTGCTTCCAGCCTCCCACAAACGTTGGTTATGCTCATGGGTGCTGCCAAGGTTCCCTATGGGAACAGGGCTGGACACCCTAAAAAGGGGGGTCAACACCCCAGAGGCAAAGCCAGCGCAGGGGGGAATGAGTGGGATGAGTGTGAGAGGACCACCTCTACCCCTCCCATCCCGCACCAGGGAGCAGGGACCTTCCTGGGACAGCTCCAGGAGGATATTCAGGACCATCCTTTCCTGGGACAGGGGTGCCAAGGAGATCCAGGAGGGATCAGTGTCCAGCTCTGTGTCCTGGGACACCCTGCACCCTGTTCCCCACAGCCCTGATTTTCAGGAAGGAGCCACAGGAGCCTCCTGGCCATTGATGGATTTTTCTTTCAGGAATTCACTGTGGAGCTCGTTTCTCTTTTTTTTCCTCTTTCTGAGCTCCTGTAAACACGGCATAGAGCTGGAAGGGGCGGGGCGAAGAAGACCCAGCTGGGGAAGTCTTGAGGGGTTCTGTGTCTCTGGCACCCTGCTTTCCTCCTCTCCCTTTCGTAGAGGTGTGGGCTGGGAACGGAGCATCTTCCCCGGGTGGCCGCGGTGCCCCGGATCCCTGCCCTGAGTGGAGGGACAACACCGGGCGTCTCTGGCCTGCCCCACGCAGCCAGGGTGTCCCACAGAGCTCCTCCACACCCCTGCTCTTGGCCGCCAGGGGCCTAATTAGTGACGTATTAACGAGGGACGAACTAAGGGCGCTAATTAGGGAGGGGAGGGCGGGGAGGGGGCGTGGCCAGGGCCTCAGCGGCGCCGAGGGGGCGTGGTCTGAGCGGGGGCGGGGCCAGCGCTGAGGGGAAAAGGGCGGGAAAAGGCTCGGTGCTGCTGAGGGGAAGCGTCGGGAAGGAGGGGACAGAGGCATGTTGTTGGGAAAAAGGGAGACACAAGAGCTCTTGGGGGCCTGAAACCACTAACAGTGGTGGAGGGGAGCCCAACACACTCCTCCTATGTATCCCTATCCTTTACACAGGGAAAGCCGTGGCTAAAATCCAGGAAAAACAGTGCTGTGGATCCAAGGAATCAGAAGCAGGATCTGTGTGGAGGGTGCCCCTCACGGGAGGCACATGAATCGAACTGAGCGAGGCTGGGGCAGGAGGGTCACGCCCAGCAGAGAAGGGGGACCCTCTGTCCATGCCAAGGCCCAGGGCAGCCCTGTCCCGGGAAGCGCGCAGGGAGCGGATCCTTGAGCTGCTGCACGTTCGCGCTGCCCTCGCTCAGCCGGGAGCCCCCTCATTGCCCAGGGGGAGCTGGTGGCAGTGGGGAGTGGGAGAGGGAAAGATCTGTCCTACGCCTCCATGGACTCCGATGCCGTGTTCATGGGCTGCGCCAAATGGCTGCCCTGTTGGGAACAGAACCAGAGACCTCCATCAACATCCTGATTTACTGCTCCAGAAAAAGAAAAATCCCAAACATTAATTCCAAGGGGGATAATTGAATATCTCCTCGGCATCTGGAGATCTATTACCTGAATCCAGTCATGAGTTTCCTTCAGGTCTCCTCCCTCGGGACCAGTTAAACAGGAGGTGGGGTTAAACCCTTCCCCCCTACTTAATTCTAAATCCTCCTGTTCCATGAGAGGCTCTTTTGGTCAACAAAGCCTCAACTTGATGTGAAGCTTAAGGGTTAGAGAGCCTCCTGCCGTCCTCAGTTACCATGAAAGCCGTGGCTGCACAATTTTGCAAACAATGGGACCACCCCTCGCCGAGGGGTCTAACATTTCAGAAGAATGGGCCATCGGTTTTCAAGTACCGCCCCGTGGTGTTCTTGCACGAGAACTCCTCTGGCGTGGTCCTGTTCAACATCTACATAAAATGCAAATACTTCTTCCCTGTCTGGAAGGGCTAGGGCAGGAGCCTCAGTTCATCTGCTTTTTAACACTTTAAAATTCTGCCAGGTTCTCACCTGGCAGGATAGCAGTGTTATAGGGAGACATCCGTGGCTCCAAAAGACCTGCCTTTAACAGGGACTCAGTAACAGGCTGTAACCCCTTCCTTCCCTCCTGAAAGAGGGTATTGCTTTTTAAACACCACTTGTCCTGGTGGCTTCAAAGTGATTTGGAGAGGTTCTAGATCGAATTTTCCACATTTCCCTGGAACTACCCACACTTCTGGGTTTACTTCAGCATAGGCCTTCTCCAGCATTTGACAGACAGTTACAGCAGTGGTAGCTTCCTTATCACCTTTCACAATATTAATTTACATTCCCAGTTTAGCCATCAAATCCCTTCCCAGTAAATTACAATCACAATCAGGAACAAACAGAAATTCATGCCTTTCAAACCTATCCCCCACATTTACCAATAGTGGTTGAATAAAATGCACCTGCTCCTCTATCCCACTTGGTCCCTGAATAATCAAAGAACTTATTGACAGTTTCCCTCCTTAGGCCTAAAGTTGCGAGCGGATCGAGAGGTCCCGTGTGTCCCAGGGAGCTGACTTGCTCTCTGTCCACACCTGCCCTGCCTGTTAGCAAGGGCCCCAGTGTGGTGAGTCCCTGGTACAATGGCAGCCCCTGACACCCCTAACAATCCATTTCCATCAAACGGTGGCTCTGCGGTCACTCCCGCGTCCAGTGTCCTTCTGCCCTGCAGATGGCACTGATCCCTTCCCCATCGCGGTTTCGATCGGCTCTGCTCTGTGCTGCCCACCCCGTCCCCTGGATCCTGGGGGTCCCCTTGATCCCTGAGGTTTATAACCCAAATCCTCCACCCTGGCCCCACAAGCCAGTCTGGTGCAGGGTCATCTGCTGGATCCCTGCCACCTGTGTCCTAGGGTCTCTTGGTGTCTTGTACTGGGTTCCCTCCACTTATGCCAGGGTGGGACTGTAGGAACAATACCTCCTTGTTTTTCCTGCCCTGGAAGCTGGGGATACAAGGGACCTCCTACTTTGTGGCACTGTCTGCCATTCCCAGGGCCACACAGAGATACCCAGGGACATGCTGGAATGATACTTCCTTGCTCCATGGCGGCTCCCAGTGTCTTTCAGTGGCATCAGTAGGAGCTAAAGATGGCCTGGATGCGCTCCCCAGCTGGGGGTTTGTAGGTGCTCCCTCACCCTGGGCCACCCATCTTCATTGAGGGTGTCCCCAGCACTGTGGCACTGCCAGTATGTCCTGTCATCCATGCTGGAAGCCAGCTCGTGGATGGAGACCACCATGGGGCCCCAGGATGTCCGGAAGTTGCCAGGAAGAGGGAGTGGGCTCCGGGCTGGGTGGTGGGATGCCCGACCCCACTGCCACAGCCCCTCTGGCTCTCACCTAAAGGTTTCAGGGTTCTCCTCTGCCACCACCTCCAGCACCCTGAGCAGCATGGAGCCACCTGGGACCCTTTCTGAGGTGGAGCGGTGGAAGTATTTTCCCTGAACTGTGTTGGCAGAAGAGGAGGGCAAGGATGTGCAGAGCCATCTGTCCCAAGGTCATGGCTGTGGGGACAAGAGGACAGCCGGGGCACATGGTGGGATGGCACCTGGCACCACCTTGCCCATCCAGGGCACCCTGAGAGCCAGCAGTGCCAAGCCTGCAGTGCCTGGTCCTCTGAGACCAAGTGCGTGGTCCTCCCTTTCCCTTCCCAGCCCCTCATCTCCTCCCCTCCCTGCCTTGCTGGGCTCTCCTCACTGCCTCCTCTTTGACCTCCTGGAGCAGCTGCTTATGGATGGACCCTCGGTGGCGACCCCCGGACAGGTCCATGGCAGGACGCTGGGGTTTGGCACCTTGTTGGGATTTGTCCCTCCAGGCACTGAAGCAACTGGAAGACCAGTTGTTGCAGGGGCCACTGGAAGGACAGGTGTGGCCACCATGTTTGCACTGGGGGCGGGAGGTCACTGGGATCCCATGTCCTGTCCTCAGTCTTTCTCCCAGCTTTCCGTGGGTGGCTGACATTCAGCTCAGCCCTCCGTGGCTGTGCAGCCCACCAGGGCCAGCAGGACCTCGATGCCCAAAGCCATGGCAAGCATCCTCTCAGGACAGGCTGACCCACTCAGGATGGCAGAATCCTGTGGGAGTTGGGCTCTCTGGGCATCCTCTCTGCTTTTAGCTGTTGCCAGTGTCCTTGTCCCACAGACCCTGGCTCTGCCAAGTACCACCGGCTTCTCTGGGTGCTGAAGGGTGTCCAACGGGGGAGGCAGAGTGGTGCGAGGGACAGTGATCTTCCATTTGGAATTGCTGGATATTGTTCTGGGCCCAGCCTGGACCAGAACAATATCCATGAGGCTGTGGCATTGGATGGGATTCATCCCAGTATGTCCCAGCAGGAACCCTCTAAATCACCTACCCAAGCTCCTGAAAGCCCAAGGAGGTCCATGCTGGCTCAATGCTCTCCAGCTGTATGCGACTTGACAGCAAGGGCTTGGACTTTCCAGGAAACTCCAGCCCTCTTAATCTGATCTTGATTACAGGAAAAATGGTGGAGAAGGTCATACTTGGCACTACTGGGAAGTGATGGAAGGACAATGCCAGTGTCAGCCATGGGCAGCGTGAGATAACAGAGGGAAATTCTGGTCTACCTGACTGATTATCCTGCTGCCATAAGGTCACCTGTCTCATGGGTGATGGGAAGGCATTGTAGGTTGTATTTCAGGATTTTAAGAGGAGTTTTGATCCTATCCCTCACAGAATCCTTCTGGAGCAGGTGTCCAGATGTGAGATGAGCAGGGACAGGGTGTGCTGGGTGAAGAACTGGCTGATGTACTGGTTTTCAATGGGATAGGATCCATTTTCTTCCCAGGAAGTGGGACAGAGTTGGATTTGGATTCAGGATGGGAATGTGGTGGATAGCACGTGGGTGGTTTGGATGTTGCTGAGCAGGGCTTGCCCTCCCCAAGGACTTTACAGTGTCCCTTTGAACAATCCATGTCCCATGCTCTGCCAGCAAGGACGTGACACCATCATTGTTCCCCTCCTCATCCCTGTGTCCTACTTAGACAAGAATCTTCCACCCACTCGGCTCCAGAGGGCCCTCAAGTGCCCACAGGGAGCCCCTTTCTTCCTCCTGTGGCACTGGAGAGCACTGGGGTGAGGCAGGGCTGTGACGGCACAAAGGGGCTGAGCGCTGGCGAGAGGCAGGGCTGGGATGTCACACGGCTGTCCTGGCCCACGGCACTGTGACATCACCACGCAGTCGCTACGTAACACAGGCCAGCACCTGCAGCTGCCAGTGCAGTCGCGATGGGACGTGCCGGAGCCATGTGTGACGGTGGCGTCCTGGTGATTGTGCTTGTCCTGCTGCTGGCCACTGTGGCTGTCTGGTGGGCCGTTGGCCACTGGCAACCACGGAGGCGGCAGGCACGGACATTGAAGAGGCGCAAGCGCCCCGGGGTGCAGCCCAGAGGCTCACGGAGGAAGCGAGGAGCCCCTGTGGCTCCCAGGTCCTCCAGGCCTCGGGCGACCCCTCGCAAGCGGCCACGTGCTCCCGCGAGCCCCCTGGACAGCCCCTGCAGCTGCGGCCCCTGCGTGGCAGTGGCCCAGGAGCTGCAGGACCTGATGCTGCTGCTCTGGGCTCACAATGGGACATGGGTGCCGCTCTACTCTGGGATGTGGCAGGCGTTGTGGAAAGAACTGGAGGAGCTGCTGAAGCGAGGCCACCTGCCCTGCTGTGGCTCGTCCAGCTCCTCCAGGAGCCTCCATCCCTTCAAGAGGCTGCTCCCAGCAAGATTCTCCATCCCTGGGAGAGCCTCAAGCCTTGCAAGGATGGCACACCACGAGGGACCCGCCATCCAGGCAAGAAGCTCAGGCTGTCAGAGATCCTCCATCCTGCCACGAGCCTCGGCTATCTCTGACAGCCTCTATCCCCTGCAGACACTCAGTGAGACCTGTCAGCCTGCAGAAGGTGCAGAGCCTGTGGACAGGTCTCCCAGCTCCCTTGGACTCACGGACTTCAACAATACGGGCGCAACCCTGACAACTGACGTGGCCAGGGAAAGCCCAGAAGTCCAAGTGGGAGCCCAGCCCGATCCAGGGGAGCCTTCTCAGGAGCAGGTGGCGGAGCAGCAAGTGAGCTGGAGCCAGCAGTTGCCAGCCCACAGCTCCCAGGACGCTGTGCCGGCTGTGCCAGCTGGCAACAGCCCGTGCCTGGTGGCGGAGACGTCCCTCAAGAGACCCAGGAGGTTCCTCCATCTCCAGGAAGCTGCTCCGAGACGGCCACCGACTACCAGGAAGGCCTTTCTGGTAGCAGGTGAGATCTTCTGAGGAGCTGTCTGAGGCTCCCTCGGGGCTCTTGAGGGGCATCCCCAGGCCAGGCCAGGGCCCTTGAGAGCAGCAGAGTCTCTGGCTGTTTCCAGTGCTTCTGAGGCCACGGCTTCAAAAAACCCCTCCCTGGTTTGCAGCTGCTCCTGACACCCCCCTGTGCGAGTCCTCGGGCTGTAGCCCCGGCAGTCCTCAACAGCAGAGTCCAGCCCACGATGCCGGGGACAGCGACGGTGCCGCCCTGCCCCGCTGCCCTCCGGCTCCTGCAGCCGCCTCTGCGCGCTCCCCTGCCCCAGCTCTGCCGCTCGCCAGCCCGACGGCTGCAAGGCGGTGGCCGCTGCCCGGCGCGCAGCAGGAAGCAGGTCAGAGCAACGTGGCCCGCGGTGGCTCGGCCCGCTTCACTCGCGGGCACTTGGCCGGGGGGGCCCTGGGCGCAAGGCTGATGGCTCGGTCTCGGTCGCAGGGCAAAAGAAGAAGCTGCAGGAGCTGTACCAGCTGGGCCCGCAGCTGGGCAGCGGTGGCTTCGGCACCGTTTTCTCGGGCATCCGCCTCTCAGACGGGAGCCCGGTAAGTGGCCCGGACGGCGGGGCGCGGGGGGAGGGCCAGGGGCGGGGCGGGGCAGGGCTTGAGCTCAGCCCCGTCTCTCGTGGGCTTGCAGGTGGCCATCAAACGCGTGGCCCGGGAGAGCGTCCTGCAGTGGTACGAGCTGGTGAGTGAGCGGGGCCCCCGCGACAGAGCGGGGCGCGGCGGGCAGGGATAAGGCCGGGCCCCGAGGGCGGGAGGCGGCGCAGGGCGGGGGGAGCGGGCGTGGGCTCAGCGTGCGAGCCGGAGCACGGCGGGCCCGGGGATGCCGAACACCGGTGGTGGGGCCGGGCAGGGGGGCACCCCCCAAGCATCCCCTGGGCGGGAGGAAGCCCAAGCACCAGGGAGGCTGCCCAAGGGGGCACTGGGGCATCCCAGGCGCGGGGCAGCGGAGGCACAGGGCAGCATCAGGCCTGCTGGAGGCACTGTCTCCTCCTCACAGCCCGACGGCACCCGTGTTCCCATGGAGATCGTGCTCATGGAGAAGGTGGGCTCTGGCTGCCACAACATCATCCAGCTCCTCGACTGGTTTGAGCTGCCTGACAGCTTCCTGCTGGTGATGGAGCGTCCGGAGCCATCGCAGGATCTCCTGGCCTTCCTGCTGGAGCAGGGGTTCCTGTGCGAGGAGATGGCGCGCTGGCTTTTCTGCCAGGTGCTGGAGGCCGTGCGGCACTGCACCGCCTGCGGCGTCCTGCACCGGGACATCAAGCCGGAGAATCTCCTCGTGGACCCGGAGAGCGGCGACCTGAAGCTCATCGACTTCGGTTGCGGCACCTTCCTCCAGGAGCAGGCCTTCACGCGATTTGCCGGTGAGCCCACAGGCCGGGCCCCGCTCCCAGTGCCAGGCACTGCACAGCCCCGTTCCCTCCTGGGCTGCGGGGTGCGGCATTCAGCCGGCTGCCGGCTGCCCTTTGGCACGGGCCAGATGCTGTGCCCCAGGAGCCGGCTGCCAGCCCTGCCCACAGAGGGGGGCTGCCAAAGCCAGGCCCCGGCCGCTCGGCTTGGCAGGCCTGCAAGGGCTTGGGCTGCTCCGCTGGCCTTGTTTGCCTTGCAGAATGGTTTCCTGGCTTTGGCCAATTGGCTGGGGGACGCCCGGTGGCCTCGGGGGGAAGTTGTGGCCACCGGTGCAGCCCCTGCTTCTGGAAGCCAGCAGCCTGCGCCTGGACAGCGCTGCCTGTGTCCCCTAGGAACACACGTGTACAGCCCACCCGAGTGGATCTGCCTTGGCTGCTACCACGGCCATTCGGCAACCATCTGGTCCCTGGGCGTGCTGCTGTACGTCATGGTCTGCGGGAACATGCCCTTCCAGGAGGACCGTGACATCGTGTCGGGGCAGCTCTTCTTCTGGCAGCAGGTCTCTCCAGGTTGGTGTCCAGCCTTAAGAAGGCAGGCTTTGGCAGATGGCACCGCGCAGCCCAGCGTGGCCCTCACGCAGCTCCGCGGGAGGCCCATCTGCCCTCAAGGGCTGGCCGCAGGAGGCGGCCCGTGACGACGGGGTCGGTGTGGCCCGCTTGGCTGAAGGAGGTGGCGCGTGTCCTGCCGTGCCACTGTCCCGCAAAGGGCAGAGTCAGCCGGGAGGCCGGCACAGCTCTGAGCACACGCAGCACGGCCCGGGCCTTGTGGGCACCGGGAGCAGCTGGGCAGGAGCCTTCTGCAAGTGACCGGCGCTTTCTGGCTTCTCTCCCCAGAGTGCCAACATCTGATCCGCTGGTGTTTGTCCAAGCACCCCGCGGACAGGCCAGCGCTGGAGGAGATCTTGCGCCACCCTTGGGTGCGGGGCAGGCGTCTTTGATGCCTTGCCGGAGCCTCTGCAGCACCCGGTTACCGAGTCCCACGCAGGACTGAGGGCTCGAGAAATAAAACAACCACAAGCCCATGCCGCGGTGTCAAGTCTGGTCCTGGTTAGCAACTTCAGCTAAAGAACCCTCTTGGGAAAAGGGGTAATCAGAGTGTTCCCTTCAGCCTTTGTCAAGCTTTTGATGCCTTTCCTCAAGGCGTCATGGCAGTTTTGTGTCTTCAAGCACAGGCTGTAGTACAGGTAGGAGGGACTGTAACCAGCCAAGAAATGCAACAGTGAAACAACAGCTGCCCTTTCAAACTGACGCGGCCACTTGGGTTCACCAGAAGTGATACGTGGGCTCATGTGTGCATTCCAAGGGCCAGTGGGTGTCAGGGACGGAGATGCTGCTCAGGTTCCAAAGCTGTGACAAAAAGCAGAAGCACCAGAATGTCATTTCAGGTCAAGCCCTAATGAACTCTTGCTCTTTCTTCCCCTCACACTGGCAGCAGGCAAATGCAGCCCAGTCTGCCTGGATTCAGGGGACAGCAGCGTCTACAGGAGCTGTGCAGGGATGCGCAGATGCCGAAAATGTCTCTGGGACAGATGGGCACCTCCAGCAGGCTCAGCCTCCCACACTGGGGCAGGGAAAGAGCGTGAGGGGACCCCCGCTGCAGAGGAAGGAGCGGCAGAGAAAGTGATCCCTAGGGACTCCAAGGGAACCCCCCTGGTGTTACCAGCCTCTAACCCCGTCTCACATTCGGGAGTTGTGTTATGTAAGGGAGCGATTCTTGGTAACTTTGTTGCACCGTGTAGCCCAGAGCTTTAGAACACTGGGGGGAAGGAGTGGTATTTCTCCCCAGCTCCCTTCTGGAGACTTTGCTATGCCAACAAAGAATCACTGAATGCTCGCAGCACCTCCTGTCCAGCAGGGGAGGGAGACAAGGAAAAACAACCTCAAGTGGCCACAGACCTCCTCCTGCTTCTGCTGCATTTCACATTTTTCAGCCCCAGAAGGGCATCCATCTCTATTACCCTTTCTATTTGCTTCTACCCTTCCAGGAGATTTTTCTTTATAGCAGATGCTTTTCATGTTTAGAAACCACAGCATCCTCTGGGGGACAGGGAAACATTCCCACGTACAGATGTGGGAATAGGCCCCTGAGAGGAGGCAGCTGCTCGAACAAGATCTAAAGCAGAAAGTGAATCCAGAGCATTTGTCTCTAGTTTTGTCTCTCTATTGAGCAGAACAGCACTAGATGATCTTCACTCACGTACAGTCATTTCTTACAACCTTATTGGCTCTAGCAGCCTCATAAAAGGAGTTCATCTGCAACCTGTGTCCTGCTGCCCTTGCTACAGGGACAAGGTGTCTGTGGCTTCAAAGCTCTAATCAGCCTAGGCTCTTCTTTCCTTTCTATGCATTGTGCTGGGCTTCCTGCATGGTTTAAAGAAACCAGAGAGTTTGGGAAACTAGTTCTGGAGGTACTGATACCAAACAGGTGCTGTGCTATAGTATGTGATAAATCAGTGTGTGTGGCATTGAGCAGAAGCCAGGCAGAATCAGGGAGAGCTGAAAAGCTTCTGATTACATCTGACCTGCCTGTTCCAGGGATTCTGTGATTCAGTGGAAGCCTGGGAACCAGAGGAGAGGCCTGAAACTACAGAAACCAAATAATGAAACATCTCTTTTTCAGACAACTTGCAGGAGAAGGAAAGATGACGCAGGAGTTGGGATCCAGAGACTAAAGGGCACCTGCTCTGCCCCAGTGTTATCGTCACTGCAGCTTCAGGATGTCTGGGGGTCCTTTGAGGCAGGTGAGGCTTGGGGAAATGCACAGAGCTATACCATATAGCTATACCATAAAGCATTCATGCCAACAGCAGAGAAGGCAAAGAGACACAGGAGATGATGGGTTTTTCCTTGTAAGCCTGAAGAAATTCACAGGAATCCCCATTTTCCCCAGCTTCCCTACAGTATCCGTGTTTAGACATCACCCTGCCTTGGAGGATTGTAGGTACAAAAATGCTGTTAGCGAGGATTTTCTTGTTATTTTCTAAGTCCATGAGAGATTTTTCTCTCTCACAGAAGAGGTAGCAGGGAATGTAAACAACCAAGCCACCTGCAACCTTGAAAAGTCTTGTTTATGGTAGAGTAGAAAAATATTTTGACAATGGATGTTTTAGGATTTTAGCCAATCGCCCCCAAGGGGTGGCTGGTCCTTTGTCCAATTAGACCATGAAAAAAAAAGTCTATAAAAGAGTTAGTAAAATAATTAAAGAAATCAATCTTGCTGCACAATTCCTGCCTGTTGGATCTTCTCCTCCTCTTCCTCCCTATGGCTGCGGGACACGGTGATACACCCTAGGGCCCAGGCCTGTGGTAATAGAGGATCCTCAAAAATCTCCCTTTATAGTGAGCAGAGAAACTGGTATTTCTCTGTAAGTGGCCACGATCCCCCTTGGCAGTGCAGCTGTTACTGCAATTTTACTTTGGGGAAGTTAAACACCAGTCTCATCTCTAAAAGCATCCTCACTCACTTTACAAAGTGCCTCAGGAAGGGTAAAAAGAGGGGCTTTAACACAAGCACACACCTGTTGGGGTCTCCTCCCCCGCCGTGTAGCCCTGGGAGAGGGGCCCTGAGGGCACAGACACGGGGGTTCCCTGCCCCTGCTCAGCCTCGTTCCCATTGCTTGGTTTGTGTTCCCTGCGCGGGCAGAAGGACCCTTGGTCTGGTGACTGGAACAGTTCCTGGGCAGAGCCCCGGCCATGCGGCTGGAGAAATAAACATCTCTCTGAAACATCTACCAAGAATCCGTCCATATATATTTCCTTTCCACGGGACTCCTGGTTTGATATATGCATGTTGCAGTATCCCCACTGCAACATCATGGTGGATAATGCGAGCAGAATGCTCCCCGATCCCTAAGCGACTGATTTGTGTGAGTAAACCCTGGAAACTTTGGATTCCTCTTCTTGGTTTTGCTTTGCTATTCCATGTCTAAACTATGGAGGAACCGTGGGAAGTCTCTTGGCTCTCAGAGCCGCATATGGACATTTATCTTAAACTTAAAAAGATTCTTGAACAATGATTTGTAAATTTTAGTTTGATTCAAGCTCAAAAAGAACTGAAACACTTCCTGGCATGGTTGTTTAAGAACTTTTTCTATGTTTCTTGGGATTTAATTCTTACCAAGGGCTTTTGGAAAACCGTTTGGACACAGTTAATATTTGAGTCAAAATATATGCAGATGGAAGAATATTTTCGTGAATATTATTTAATTTCCGAGACTGTTGAGCAATGTCAGCTGTGTCCTGGCGAAGGGAAGCCTGGCTCAGGGACCGTGCGGCCCAGGCCACGTGCACCGAGCGCTCTGCGAGCAGCAGCGAGGCAGTTCCCGCGTGCGGGCGGAGCCGCGGGAGCCGCAGTGTCGGCAGCAGAGCGAGGCGCGGTGGGACCCGGCGGTGCCCGCCCGGCCCCGCGCAGCGCGTGGTGGAGCGAGCCCCGGGAACGCCCGGCCGAGAGGGGCAGCACGCAGGCAGCGGCAGTGGTGGTGGAGCGGAGCCACGCCCGGCCGAGACGCGCGCTGGAGCAGGGCACGGGGGGGCTGCCGCTCGGGGGCCCGGCCGAGACGTGGGTGCAGTGCCTGGCAGCGGCAGCGAAGCTGCGACCAGAGGAGGCAACACACGGAGAACTGAGCGGCGCGGCCCGGCCCGGCTCGCGCAGCCCCGAACGCGACCCCGGGAAGAGCGCGCAGGCACCAGCAGCCCTGACAATTCCAACGTGGGAGCGACCAAAAGAGAGAGCAAAGATGCAGCGAGACAGAAAACAGCAGCCACTCGGAAAAAGGAAAAGATCGTAGTAGCTAAGATCTTAGGGATAGTAAAATGGTATAATGTTAAGCAAAATTTTGGTTTTATAACAAGGTGTGACAACCAGCAAGACATATTCGTGCATAGAACTGCTATTAGAAAGAATAACCCTGAAAAATGCATCCCAAGCTTGGGAGATGGAGAGGTGGTGGAATTCAAAATTGTACTAGGTAGAAAAGGGTTACAAGCATCGCAGGTCACTGGGCCTGATGGTGTTCCTGTAAAAGGCAGTATATATGCTAAAAATCGTAGTCATGTTAGACAATATCTCCATTGTAAGCCCCCCCTACAGTCTCCCTTTCCTAATCCCACCTTTCCCTTTTACCCTATGTCCTATTACCCCCAGTGTATTCCCAATCCGTTTTTTCATCCATGGTTTCCCTCACAAAACCATGCTTTTGCCAATTGTTTCCCCAAAAATCCCTTTCCAATGCCGAGTGGGGGATGAAAAGGGGGAGGGAAGAAATTAAACCCTCTCCTGCCTCAGTTTCCCCACAAAGCATGCCTGGAGAGTTCTGTCTCCCTTCTGTCAGCCCTAAGATGTTCCACAGAATCTGTTTGGACATTTAAAGACTCAGGAGGGTGGCTTGTTTTGTCTTGAAACTGTTCTTGTTATGTTTATCCAGTTGTTTTCATTCTCCTTTTATTAAAATAAAACGGGTGAGGTGTTGGGGTCTCCTCCCCGCCGTGTAGCCCTGGGAGAGGGGCCCTGAGGGCACAGACACGGGGGTTCCCTGCCCCTGCTCAGCCTCGTTCCCATTGCTTGGTTTGTGTTCCCTGCGCAGGCAGAAGGACCCTTGGTCCGGTGACTGGAACAGTTCCTGGGCACAGCCCCGGCCATGCGGCTGGAGAAATAAACATCTCTCTGAAACATCTACCAAGAATCCGTCCATTATATATTTCTTTTTCCACGGGACTCCTGGTTTGATATATGCATGTTGCAGTATCCCCACTGCAACAACTCTCTTTTTTTTTTTGCTTTTATTCTTAGTTTCTTTCTTTTTTTTTTTTTTTAATTTTTTTTTCTACCACAACTTCGGGTTTTTTCTCTACTTCACCCACACAGCCTTTGTTCCCCTCCCGGAGGTTTGCGGTGAGACGCTGTCCTATCGGTTCTCCCCCGGAAACCAACGAAATCAATCGAAGCAATGATTTTTGAAGTCTTCCCGCCGGTTTTCCCAGAAGGTCCCGGCCGGGTCCTGCCAGGAAGAGCCGGGTGCGGGGAGGGGCCTCAGGGCTTAACTGGGGAGAACAGTTTAATTGGGGCGAGATACACTTCAATTCTGGGGAGAAAATGTGAACGGAGGGGAGAGAAAATGAACTGCGGGGAGGAGCCCCCCAGCCCCCGGCTGTGCCCCGAAGGTGCTGCCCGCGGCTCCCCTGCTCCCACCCCCGGGCTGGGGGCGCGGAGCTGCCGCTGCTCCCCGGCAACGTCACGGGATAAAAACTCCATTCAAGCTTTTGCAGCCGTGGCAGCGACGCTCAGCGTTCCTTGGACCTTCCACGGTCCGTGGACATCCCGTGTCCCTCGGCTGTTCCGCGTCCCCCGGGTGTTCCATGTTCGCCCAGTTTGTTCCCGCACGCTCCCAGCCGCTCCCAGCTGCTGCCAGCTGCACTCAGCACGCTCCCAGTTTCTCCCAGTCGCCCTCACAGTGGTCCCTGTTGCTCGCAGTGGGACCTCTGTTACCCAGTTCTGGTCCCAGTGGGTTCCGGTCCTGGTCCTGGTGTATCCCGGTGTCCCAGTCTGTCCCAGTCCATCCCAGTCTGTCCCAGTCTCTCCCGGTCTCTTCCCAGCAGCCGCCGCCGTTTCCCGGATCCTGCCCCTCCCGCCCCCGGAGCTGCCGCCGGATGCCCCCCAAGATGCTGACGGGGGCCGGGGGCTTCGTGTTGGGCTTCGTCCTCCAGGGCTGGGGCTCGGCCTCCACCTGCGGGAGGAGGTGAGGAGGGGTCCCCGGGGGTCGTGTCCCCCCTCGGAGCGCTTGAGCCCCTCCCAGAATTGCTCCTATACCGTGGTCGCCCCCTTTTCACTCTCCTAGAGCTCCTGACCCAGTTCATGCCCCTCCGGGAGGGGTCTTTAGGGAGCCCCCCTTTTCCTTTACCTTGAGACCCCCTTGAATCCCCATTCCTGGGCACTGGGACCTCCCTGCACCTCTCATCCTGCACCAACACCCCCCTGCACCCCCTGTCCCGGGTATCCTCCTCTCCCAGCCCCTGCATCCCCTGTTTCCCTGACCCCAGGGACCCCCGGACCCCCATTCCCGGCCATCCCGGGGCGCCTCAGCCCCAGGCCTCCCTTTCCTGGGAAACCCGAACTGGGCACGGGGCTCTGCAGCCGCTCTGGGATTTATGATCACCCAAAGGAAAGGGACAGGAGAGGATAGAGGGAGAGAAGGAGATTGGGAGTCAGGGATCGGGGTCACAGCGCCCAGTCCTGCTCCGCCGGGGCTGGGGCCCCGCAGCCGCAGGACAAAATGGATCCGCGGGTCCCGGTGCTTGCCCCGCTCCGGGCCGAACCCAGCGGGTTCCAGGCAGAGTTTGGCCGCGGGGCCCGGGAGCTCAGCCCAGCCCGGCCCGGGGGTCCCGCAGGGCGCGGCCGAGGAGGGTCCGGGGGATGCCAGGAGGGGATCCAGGGGAATTCCCTGGAATTGCCCCGTCCCTCCCCCCGCGCTCCCTCGGTCCCTTTGGCTTCTCCGTCTCCCGCCCTGCGCCGCCGGGATCTGCCCGGCCACCGGTGACGTCACGAGCAGCCCGAGCTGCCAATGGCGGGGCCGGAGGCGGCTCTGGGGGCGGGGCCGGGCTGGGGGCGGGGCCAGCGGAGCAGCGCGGTGGCTCCAGCGCTGGGGCCGGGGACGCTCCTGGGGGGGGCGAGGGGCGAGTGGGACCCCGGCACGGGAACCCCCGAGCCGCAATTCCCGGGCACGGGAACCCCCTGAGCTCCCATTTCCGGGTACTAGAACACCCTCCACCGCCATTCCCGGATATTGTGAGCCCCCTGCATCCCCTTCCCCAGCACCGGGACCCCCCTGTTCCCCCTTGTCTGGCCCCGGGGCCTCCCCGAATCCCCCTGAATCCCCATTTCCGGATACTGTGACCCCCTGCATCCCCCTGCCCAGCACCGGGACCCCCTGTTCCCCTTAGCTGGCACGAGGACGTCCCTGAAGCCCCATTCCCGGGAAGGGGACTTCCCTGAACTCACATTCTCCGTCCCAGGAAAACCCCCTGAGCCACCGTTTCTGGGCCTCGGGACCCCCCTGAAACTCTATCTCCGGGCCGGGGACGCCCCCATCCCCCCCGTTACCGGCATCGGGACCACCTGACCCCCATTCCCGGCACCGGGACCTCCTTGCACCCCCATATCCAGGTTTGAGCCCCCACTCCCGTGCACGGGGACCGCCCGGCACCTCCATCCCCGGCGCTGAGACCCGCCCGAGCCCCCTTATCCCGCACCGATACCCCCTCGCATTTCCTCTTCCCTCGCCCCCGCGCTCCCTCGGGCACTTCCGCGGCTCCCAAGCTGCGCCACCGGGATCCGCCCGGCGAGCGGTGACTGCCCCCGGCACCGGACCCCCCTCCCGCCCCCGGCTCCTCCCGGGGCCTTCTGGAAACAGCAGCGGGAAGAGTTCAACAGTTCATCATTATTTCAATTGATTTCGTTGGTTTCCGGGGAGAGACGGTGGAACAGCATCTCACCACAAACCTCCGGGAGGGGAACAAAGGCTGCGTTAGGTGAAAATAGCGAAAAACCCGATGAAATGGAAGAAGAAATAAAAAGGCAAAAAGAAAAAAAAAGACAAACTAAAAGTAAAATAACTGGGGGGGGAAAAAAAAAGAAAAGAAAAAAAAGAAAACAACAGCAGAGCTTGTTCTGTTGGGACTTTGTGTCTCTTCTTCAAGATCCGAGCACCGAGGCGGCGGCGTGCTGGCGGAAGGGGCCGAGACCGGACGGGGGGAAAGCTGAGTAAAGTGTAAATGACTTTCTGGCCTTAATGAATATGTAACAGTTTAAGAGAGTCCTTAAGTCCACAGTAAAATGAATGGAGGGCGCCTCAGGCAATATTGCTAAGCGCCCCAGCCCTGTGATTTGCCTTTGTTCGACTAATAAATGTTCAATACTATATTGCTAAAAAAATCAGCTTTTGTATTCATTTTCTTCAGAAAGAGAATAAAGAGAGAGAGTGAAGAGAGAGTAAAGAGAGAGAAAGAAAGAGTAAAGAGAGACGGAATAAAAAGAGAGAGGGGAAAAGAGAGAAACGATAAGGAGAAAGAGAATAGAGTGAGATTAAAGAGAGAGAGAGTAAAGATAGAGAGAATAAAGAGAGAGAGAGAGTAAAGACAGAGAGAACAAAGACAAACATTGCTGCTAAAGAACGTCCGTGCAGTCCCAAACGCCTTCGCACACCGGCCCCAGTGTCCGTGCTCGGGGCTTGATTTACCAAGATGTGAATATCGATCTCATATCGATATCCAGCTGAGACAGACAAAAGCTCTCCAACAGTTTAGAGTTAGAAAGTGAATGTTTTATTGGCGCCGGACAGCGGCGTGGAACAGCTTCCTAATGCGCAGTGTCCAGCTATGAACGGTTACAGAGTTCATTCATCCACAAAAGTGATGAATATCCAAAATACAAATACATATTTATAACAGTGACCCCTCCCATTCTCCGCTTCGTATGGAAATGAGCTTTAATGTCATTAAGCGTGCCTAGTGCGTGCTCTGAATTGAGTCGCTGCTCTCGAATTGGGTCGGTGGTCCCAGATCGATGAAGTAAGCTCATCTCCCTCACTTGGACCTTTTTTGCCTCTCTGAACTTTAACAATCTTAATTACTTTAGTGACCTCCAAATTTCCTCTTGCCTGACTTTTGAATAGGTTCCCACGGAGGGAGGAAATTGGGAATTGTCCTTGTTCCCTACACCAACTGATCAATATTTCTGTTCCTCGTTCTAAGCACAGCTAAACAAACACACAAATGACAGAACATCAATTATTTAATAATCAATTACTAACATCTTAAAAGCCATTTCAAATCTAGCTCTCTTAACTATTTTAATTAACTCTAGTCCAGCTCAAATTCTTTCTTATTCTAACCAATTTCAACACAGCTAGCCTATAACTAAAATCTTTATGTTTCTTTTAAATCTATGTTTCAGGGTGTCACCATGGCCACGGGGCTGCCCCAGGGCAGAAATCCCCTGCGGAGATACCGGGACCGGCTGTGTGAGATGGGACGCCAAACACACCGGGTTTAGTCTCTTTGGGATGAAGAAGTGAGTTTTTCAGTCTGTTTGGGATAGAAAACTACTTCTGATTGCATCCACCTGTTATACATGGGATTTAAAAAGCATAATAAATACTAAAAAGGAATAATGATAAATAGCTGTGGTTCAAAAGGCATAAAGGAATTAGGAGGAACATATCTACTGACAGAAGATTTAATAAAAGCTATACTATAAAAAAATCTTCTGCAGTGTTGTCAGTGGGTGTTCTTGGGTTTTTATTTTAATTTTGTATTACTTGTTTCCTCTGATCGGCTTTGATTTACAACCACTGAAGATAAAATAACCAATATCGGGAAAAAATCAACAGTTGGGTGCAAAGCCTCAGAATGAATGTGGAACCAATGGAGGATTCACGTGCTTTAGACACGTGTGTGCACAGGTGCAGAAAAGCATCGCTCCTTTTGGAGGCTGCATTACAGCACACGAGTGGTAAAATCAGATTTACTCCTGTTTTCACAGGCTTCCCGGGCAGCACTTAGCAAGGATCTCCCCAAGGCCAGTGAGTGATCGAGGGCAGATGAAGGGCGAGCTTTGCCCGCCTGGCCGCTGCCAGCCAGCCGCGCTGCGAGCAGAAAGGCCGGGGCGGCGGCGGCGGCTTCTCCTTCTCAGCGCCCCGCATGAAGAGAGGCGCTGAACGGCGCCGGCGCCGCGGCGGCTGCGACCGCCCGCGCAGGGGCAGCGGGGCCGCGGGGCCGGCAGGGCAAACACGGCAAACGATTCCCCGGGGCACGACCGAGACCAAATCAACTGCTCCGTGCTGCGAAACCCTGCAGAAACCCTGGAACTGGGGGCATTTGTTGGCAATGGCACTCAGGAACAGCAGTTAACCTGTACCAGCTATTACATTGTAGAGGAGGTTATGATCCAGATTATACAGGTATCTTATAACTCAAGCTATATTAGCATCTTGGAACTTTGACCCCAGTTATAATGTTAACTAGTTAATACCTGCATAGAAAGGTTATTCTTAACATGTTTACACATCATTTACGAGCAGCAGTTCTTTCCTCCTAGTCGTAGAAAGAGGAGGAAGTGAGGACATGCAGAGAAAGACAACTTGGCAGCACCAAGGTCAGTGGAAAGAAAGAGGGGCAGGAGATGCTCCCAGCGTCGGAGTCGAGATTTTCTCTGCAAGCCGTGGTGAGGACTGGGATAAAACAAACTGTCTCCCTGGGATCCATGAAGTCCACGGGGGGATGCAGAGATCCACTCCCAGCCCGTGGGAAAAGGTGCTCACACCGGAGCGGGTGGATGCTACAAAAGCTGTAATCCAGGGGGAGACCTGAACAGGGAGAGAGGGCTCCTGCTTCCAGAGATAGAGAAAGAGGGCCCTTGCTTCCAAACTGAAGCAGCTGATCCTTAAAAGACTACACCCCATGGACTGATGACCCACGCCTGCAGTTTTGGGAAGGCTGTTCTGCCCGTGGGAGGGACTCACGTTACAGCAGGCTGGGCGGGACTGATACTCGTGAAATTAGAAACACGCTGGAGAAGTGCACAGAGAACTGTCTCCTGTGGGAAGGAGCCCACAGCAGAGAAGAAGAAAGAGACTCCCCTCCCTGAGGGAACTGAAGAAAGATCTCGAGCGATGAACTGGCTTAAACACTCCCAGGCCCTGTCTCCCTGCACTGTCGGAGGGAAAGAGGGAGGGGATGGAGGGGAAAAAAGGTGTTTGAAAGGCTTATTTTATTCCTCATTATCCTACTCTGTTAATAATAAATTTACTTTATGCCTTTAAGTTTGAGCCTGTTTTGAACTTAGAATGTTTCTCTCCCAATCCTTATCTCAACTCATGCGCCCTTCGTAACAATTTTCATGCTACCTGTGGTGATGCAATACCTTTATTGTATTTTTATATAAGTTTCCTGTACCCCAATGGTTCATCCCTACCTTCCCCACTCCTATTCCCAGTTGGTTTGCCCCAGACCCAAGCCGCTCCCCCTGTGCTCCCTACATGGTTGTTCTCCTCCCCTTGTTCTAGCTCTTTCCCTATCAATCACCCAAACCCCTCCTGTTGTTCCCGAAGGTCCAGTGTCCATCATCTGAAACCTCCCAATTTACCCTTATATGGTCCCCGTCAATCCCCCGAGACCCTACCCCTCTAGATACCTCCCCCTTTGGAAATCCCCTAAACCTCGATGTCCCATTGGGGCATGTGATCCCTTTCCCCTCCTCCCCTTGGGGCTATTGGCCCAAGGAAATGTCTATCCTCGTCCATATCCCTCCCTCAGAGATTTCTATTGGTCCCCAGTTAAGCCATCCCCATTGTAACACCTCCCTTTATAAGGGGTTCCCTGGAGTTGCTCCAGGCTTGTCTCCTGGGAGTTGCCTCCGATAAAGTTGGATTATCCCGTGTGGCAAGCCTCCTTGCTGCTTTTTATCCTCTCCCTCGTCGGGACTGGTGACAGCCACCGTGCCTGGAGCTTCAGCTCCCCTGGGCAGAGCTGAACTCCTGAGGAGCAGCTTTAAAGCCGAGAGCCTCCAGCTGCTCCCACTCCTGTCGCACACCGCAGGAGCTGGCCCGGGCAGTGGTCAGTGGCGGTCATGGCGACACTTTTGTAATTCTCTGCAGTTTTGCATTCTATAAATTGCACAATTCCTTCAGTTGGTGTCTGTGTCTTTGGTGCTGACCCTGCCCACCAGCAAAGCAGGGCCCCGTCCTGCCTGAGTGTTACCTGGGAAGACAAAAACCCTCACTCCAAATGTCCCCCCTTCCTCCTTGTTCCCCCACTTTATACCCTGGCCATGATGTCCTGTGGTCTGGGATATGCCTGGGGTCAGTTGGGGTCAGCTGTCCTGCCTGTGACCCCTGCCAAGCTGCCCCGCACCCCCAGCCCCTCGCCAGCGTGGCCGGACGAGGGGCAGGAAAGGCCTTGGCTCTGTGCAAGCTCAGCAAGAACAAAACCATCTCAGTGTGAGCAACGCTGTGCTCAGCACAGAGCCAAACACAGCCCCAGAGAAAGGCCTGGCAAGGAAATTCTCTCTGGCCCAGCCCACAGCAGCACCCCATGGCCACCCAGCATCACCACGGCTCCACGGGTTCCTTTCCATGGCCCCGGCCCTGGCCACGGGACCTTGGGCTGGTGGCCGCGGCAGCCGCCTGTGGCCCAGGGCTCCGTGCCCGTGTCCATGGCAGCAGTGCCCGGCCACAGGCCCTGAGTGCAGGTGACCGTGCCAATGCCCATGGCAGCAGGGCCAAGCGTTGGTGTCCGTGGCACCAGAGTGAGGAAGGGGTCCCTGTGGCCGCTGCCGTGGCACCTGAGGGCATCAGCGAGTGTCACTGCAATTGTAGCTGGCACCAGCCTGGCACCGCTCTGTCCTGAGGGCTGCCATGGCAGCCGAGGGCAGCCACAGCTCTGCGGGCAAGTGGCCACGGAGCCTGACTGCAGCAATGGGCCCTGGGGGGGTTTCCAAGGGAACTGGAACTGCTGAGGGTTGCCATGGCATCCAACCCCCTGGGATGTCACACAGCCACCCTGGGATGTCACAACCACTCAGTGATGTCATAGCCTGCTCTATGATGTCAGACCTCTGCCCTGTGATATCACAGCCATATCTCTGATGTCACAGCTCAGTCTGTGATGTCACATAGCCACCCTGTGATGTCATAGCCACTCTGTGATGTCACACCACCAAACTGTGATGTCACAGTCCTCTCTATGATGTCACAGAGCTGCTCCATGATGTCACAGCTGACTCTATGATGTCATAAAGCCACCCTGTGATGTCACAATTGCTCTGTGATGTCACAGCCTGTTCTGTCATGTCACATGGCCACTCTGTGATGTCACAACTCTGCACTGTGATGTCACAGCCTCCTCTATGATGTCACAATTGCTCTGTGATGTCATAGTCTGCTAGATGATATCTGACCTCTGCCTTGTGATTTCAGAGCCCAAGCTGTGATGTCACAGCTCACTTTTTCATGTCACAGCACCACTCTGTGATGTCACAGACCTGCTCCATGATGTCACAGCTGACTCTATGATGTCATACAGCCACCCTATGATGTCACAACCCACTCTGTGATGTCACAGCCTGTTCTGGGATGGCCCAGCCCTCTCTGTGATGTCACACCAATACCCTGTGAAGTCACAGCCCACTCTGTGATGTCACACAGCCCCTTTCTGACATCACAGCTGCTCTGTGGGTCTGTGACACAGGCACAGAGGTGTTACCAAAACTTCAGTGAAACAAAACCTCCTCAGCACCAGCGCAGCACAAAGCAGCAGCATTCTTTATTGGGCCGGATGCACGAGGGGAGAGCCCCTCCCAAAGTCGTGTGTGCCGAGTTCAGGAATGTTCCTGTTTGCAGACTGTGTTTCACAGACACATTCCCAGATTGTCCCACAAGAAACACACACACGATCATCATTGCCCCAAAATCATTGCAGATTTCCCCCACCCCTTTGCACATCCGTTCTTCTGCCCTGGGGGTCTCTTTGGGGGTCCCTGGTGGTCGCTGACCCCAAAGCCAGCCCTGACTGCCCGGTGAACTGGTGAAAGTTGGCACACCTGGGCTGGTTGCTGCCCACAGAATCAGCCTTGGGCGGTTCCATGGCCAGTGGCTTTTGGAGAAGAAGCATTGTATGAACCCACCAGGTGCAAATGGTTTTTCATCTGGCAAATTTCCCCCCCTTGGAGGGCTGTGAAGCTTCTCTTCCCTTCAAGCCTTCGTAAGCCTCACTCTGCTCCTTTACTCACATCCCACGAGTTCCTCAGCTGCTTTCACAACCATGTTCTTTACACAGCTCAAAGCAAGTGTCATAAGCACAAGTAGTGCTGTGGTCCCAGTTAGACTTTGCAAAAGTGACGCCAACCATCAGTCAGGGAAAATCCAAGTCCTCTAACAATTTTATCCAACCAGTTACTGTTGAACTCTCCCCTTAATTCCCTGCTGGATGCAGCAACCGATTTTATCCTCTCTACCCGATCATCCCATCCAGCATCACATTTGGAATGTGCACACAACAAGTGTTGCTGTTCCAGTTCAAGAATCCACACACTCCCTGTCCATGTAGCAGCAATAGGGCTAAAGCCAATCTGCTCTGGAAGGTCATTTTAGCTGTGGCTGGCAATTGTTCCTTTATTTCAGCAAACCCCAAAGGAGCTGCATTCCCTAAAGTTTCCATCTGCAGAGCCCAATGGTGTGTGGCTGCTCTGTTCCTAAAGGCAGATCTTTGCGGAGCAGAGATGGATTCTAAAATCCATCCCTCTGGAGTTCCCGCACTGGGATGTTTCCCAGTTCCATCCCCTTTAACCTTTCCCCACAGTCGGGTTCCCAGTGGTGACTCCTTGCACGAGGGACGGAACGTTCATACCCCCAGTGTCCATGGTGCTCCTGATTCTCCCAGGGGCAAACGTGTGCTCCAAATTCCATCCCTTCCCACCCATCCTGGGGCTCCTAAGGATCTGACTGTGTCCTGCTGACACTCTGTGCCTCTCCAAGGCTCGTTGTTTGTTGGCTCAGCCCAGGTGTCCCTGAGAAAGGCAGAATCATTTCTACAAACACAGCCCAGCCTCAGAGCCTGGGCCACAGCCAGGAGCCGCTGGACCTCAGCATTCCAAACAGCTCAAGTGTCTGTCCCAGGGCAATCCCACTTTTCCTTTGTCCTGGGATCCTTTGGCCTTGACCTTGTTAAATCAGGATATTTTATACCCACCTCTAAGGGGTCCTGTGGGAGGCCTGGGCTCCCTGCCCAGCCCAGACACCCCTGAACTGGCTGGAAACATTCCCAGAGTCCTGTCTGAGGGTGATTCCATACTGCTGGAATTTGACAGCCCCAGGGGGTATCAGTGCAATCTGTCAGCTGATCAATATTTCCTGAGGTAATTTCCAGATCCGCTTTGGAAACGTTACAATTCTCAGCACTATTGTTTTGATGTGTCCATGGTAAGGAATATTCTCCTTCCATCCCTGTCCAGGTGCCCTGGGTGCTATTTCCTTCCCACACGCGTTCCCAGATTTTTGTCAAATTGCTGACTGAAGCTCCCCACAGAGCTGGATTTTCTGCAGAGGTTGGTGTTGGCAAACAAGCTGTTACCAGGGTTACATTCTGTTATCTGCCAACATCTTGCACTGACTTTGAAAACCCCATTTCCCTTCCCAGAAGTCAGGAACATCGTTTCTATTATTATTATAAATGCACAATTATTGATCATCTTCATCTAGATCCAATAAATAGTATCCCCTTAGAAAATCATATTCAATACCTGAAACAATAGGATTTATGTAAAACCCCAAACTCCACGGTGTCAGTCAGTCTTGTTTCTGCTGTGTTTAATGTGTGCTCGCTGGTTTTACCCACATGTGATGAACCCCGAGTTGGATTCCTTCTACCTTGAGTGCAGGGTAGGTTACCAGGAGGACTTGAGATGGTCCCTTCCACTTTGGCTGGATTGTTCCAAAATTCCAGGTTCTGATGCACACCGCATCTCCTGGTTGGAAAGGATGTACAGGCGAGTCCAGCCCCAATGATCTGTTGAGAACCATGCACCTTTTAAGGCTTACAAGAGTTAGTCCCAGTGCTATGAAATATTCATTTCTGCAAAGCTTCTGAGACTTCCCTTGGCTTGTTGGTGCCACATGGGAAAGCTTCTGGCCATCCAGAAAAAGGATCCACCAATACCAAAATGTGCCAGTGCCCCTTCTGCCTGGGCACTTCTGCAAAATCAGTTGGCCAAAATCACCTGGTGATTCCCATTTAACGAGCCCTGGAGGCAGCCTTCTTCCTTCAAAACCAATCCCATCTTTCTCAACAACTGATCTATTCTTTTTTGCCATTTTTCTGCTTACTAGATGCCTTTGTAAACTGGCCACCATATTCTCCATTTCCTCATGTGTTTCCTGATGTTTGAGTTCCGTTCTACATTAATTGTGGAGCTACAATTACCTGCCCACACGGGGTTACCAATCACCTGCTGGGATTTTCCATAGCTGCTGCTGCTGCTGGGGCTGACTGCCTGTCCTGATCACTGGAATCTGGTTTTTGTTGCAGAACATTCCAGTTTCTGCTAGGTATTAGTGCAAGGAGAGCTTTTTCAGCACCCTCTTGAGCTGTTTGGTCAGCCAATGGATTCCCTGGATTACCTGGGTGTCTTGGGGTGACCTTATGATGTGTATCCCATATCGCTGCCTATGCCCAGAAATTAATTTTTGTGCCTTTCTATGCCTCTAAACTGAGCCTGAGAGGGGGAAGGAAAAAATACTGAGCAAAACTTTCTCAAAGCAGTTTGCCGCTTGTTCAAGGTCACATAAAGATAGCAGGGTTTTTTTTCCCAGCTGCGGCAGGGGAGCGAGGAAGCACCCGGCTTGCTGCTTTCCAGTCAGCTTTTGGCCAGTTTTTCTCCAGTTTCTTGTTCTCCGGAGAGAGACTGAGAGTTGAACTTTTCCTTCCCTGGAATTTCAGATTTTTTCCCTTTTCTACTGGACTGCTTGATTGCTGTAGCATCAGAGCACATCAGGAGGACTTTCCACCGGGCACAGAGGGCCTGGCCCCGGCCCAAGCCCCAGCTCTGAGGACACCAAAGGGAGGCCTCTAACACTTTCCCAGGTTTTTTCCTCTACAGCGAAAGATTTTACCAGTTAACATTATTTTCCTTTCCTGTGTGTTTGTTAAAGAAGTAGTTTTATCTTCTTCACTTTCCTTCGAGGAAAATTTATTTTTTCCCGAACCTGGTGGGGGAGGGGTGGTTGTGCCTTCTCTCAGAGGATGTATTTCTAAATTTGGCCAAACTGGAACAAATTTAGTGGCGCCCAACTGCGTGGCTCGAAGGAAAGTGAAAAACCTGTGCTAATTACATTTTGGGTTGAATTCACTTATTCTGTGTTGGAGTAAAGTAGTCACCATGCTGGTTGAGCTCATAATGTCTCTCTGGCTTCATGTACTCATGTCTTTCTGGTCCTTAGGCTTCATTGCGGTACTGGTGCTTTTTTGGTCCCTAGGGTTGTTTTCCTATCCACAACTTGCTCCAATCTTGTCCTTGATATGTAAATTTTACAGAGAAGGGAGACGAATCAGGATTTCTATTTTGCTGTGCTCGGTGATAATGATTTATAAGAAGTTGATAGAGGTACAGGCAGCTGTTCGAGGTGTGTATGATAAATGGTTTCTCCGTCGTAACCCCAGTCCTAGCTTCAGTAGCCTGTTTTGGGAATTTATTAGTAATTGCACCCAGATTGTTAGAGGAGGAGGAGACGGGGTTTCCCTTCCCTTTAAATTTGATAGGTCATCTTTTGAGAATGTTCAGTTTCCCCTGGATGTTAAAGAGACCACCCTCCTGGTATTTAATCTGGTAAGCTTCCTCTATGTGCTCTGTATGTTGTTGCAGTGGGGATACTGCAACATGCATATATCAAACCAGGAGTCCCGTGGAAAAAGAAATATATAATGGACGGATTCTTGGTAGATGTTTCAGAGAGATGTTTATTTCTCCAGCCGCATGGCCGGGGCTGTGCCCAGGAACTGTTCCAGTCACCGGACCAAGGGTCCTTCTGCCTGCGCAGGGAACACAAACCAAGCAATGGGAACGAGGCTGAGCAGGGGCAGGGAACCCCCGTGTCTGTGCCCTCAGGGCCCCTCTCCCAGGGCTACACGGCGGGGGAGGAGACCCCAACACCTCACCCGTTTTATTTTAATAAAAGGAGAATGAAAACAACTGGATAAACATAACAAGAACAGTTTCAAGACAAAACAAGCCACCCTCCTGAGTCTTTAAATGTCCAAACAGATTCTGTGGAACATCTTAGGGCTGACAGAAGGGAGACAGAACTCTCCAGGCATGCTTTGTGGGGAGACTGAGGCAGGAGAGGGTTTAATTTCTTCCCTCCCCCTTTTCATCCCCCACTCGGCATTGGAAAGGGATTTTTGGGGAAACAATTGGCAAAAGCATGGTTTTGTGAGGGAAACCATGGATGAAAAAACGGATCGGGAATACACTGGGGGTAATAGGACATAGGGTAAAAGGGAAAGGTGGGATTAGGAAAGGGAGACTGTAGGGGGGGCTTACAATGGAGATATTGTCTAACATGACTACGATTTTTAGCATATATACTGCCTTTTACAGGAACACCATCAGGCCCAGTGACCTGCGATGCTTGTAACCCTTTTCTACCTAGTACAATTTTGAATTCCACCACCTCTCCATCTCCCAAGCTTGGGATGCATTTTTCAGGGTTATTCTTTCTAATAGCAGTTCTATGCACGAATATGTCTTGCTGGTTGTCACACCTTGTTATAAAACCAAAATTTTGCTAAACATTATACCATTTTACTATCCCTAAGATCTTAGCTACTACGATCTTTTCCTTTTTCCGAGTGGCTGCTGTTTTCTGTCTCGCTGCATCTTTGCTCTCTCTTTTGGTCGCTCCCACGTTGGAATTGTCAGGGCTGCTGGTGCCTGCGCGCTCTTCCCGGGGTCGCGTTCGGGGCTGCGCGAGCCGGGCCGGGCCGCGCCGCTCAGTTCTCCGTGTGTTGCCTCCTCTGGTCGCAGCTTCGCTGCCGCTGCCAGGCACTGCACCCACGTCTCGGCCGGGCCCCCGAGCGGCAGCCCCCCCGTGCCCTGCTCCAGCGCGCGTCTCGGCCGGGCGCGGCTCCGCTCCACCACCACTGCCGCTGCCTGCGTGCCGCCCCTCTCGGCCGGGCGTTCCCGGGGCTCGCTCCACCACGCGCTGCGCGGGGCCGGGCGGGCACCGCCGGGTCCCACCGCGCCTCGCTCTGCTGCCGACACTGCGGCTCCCGCGGCTCCGCCCGCACGCGGGAACTGCCTCGCTGCTGCTCGCAGAGCGCTCGGTGCACGTGGCCTGGGCCGCACGGTCCCTGAGCCAGGCTTCCCTTCGCCAGGACACAGCTGACATTGCTCAACAGTCTCGGAAATTAAATAATATTCACGAAAATATTCTTCCATCTGCATATATTTTGACTCAAATATTAACTGTGTCCAAACGGTTTTCCAAAAGCCCTTGGTAAGAATTAAATCCCAAGAAACATAGAAAAAGTTCTTAAACAACCATGCCAGGAAGTGTTTCAGTTCTTTTTGAGCTTGAATCAAACTAAAATTTACAAATCATTGTTCAAGAATCTTTTTAAGTTTAAGATAAATGTCCATATGCGGCTCTGAGAGCCAAGAGACTTCCCACGGTTCCTCCATAGTTTAGACATGGAATAGCAAAGCAAAACCAAGAAGAGGAATCCAAAGTTTCCAGGGTTTACTCACACAAATCAGTCGCTTAGGGATCGGGGAGCATTCTGCTCGCATTATCCACCATGATGTTGCAGTGGGGATACTGCAACATGCATATATCAAACCAGGAGTCCCGTGGAAAGGAAATATATATGGACGGATTCTTGGTAGATGTTTCAGAGAGATGTTTATTTCTCCAGCCGCATGGCCGGGGCTGTGCCCAGGAACTGTTCCAGTCACCAGACCAAGGGTCCTTCTGCCCGCGCAGGGAACACAAACCAAGCAATGGGAACGAGGCTGAGCAGGGGCAGGGAACCCCCGTGTCTGTGCCCTCAGGGCCCCTCTCCCAGGGCTACACGGCGGGGGAGGAGACCCCAACAGGTGTGTGCTTGTGTTAAAGCCCCTCTTTTTACCCTTCCTGAGGCACTTTGTAAAGTGAGTGAGGATGCTTTTAGAGATGAGACTGGTGTTTAACTTCCCCAAAGTAAAATTGCAGTAACAGCTGCACTGCCAAGGGGGATCGTGGCCACTTACAGAGAAATACCAGTTTCTCTGCTCACTATAAAGGGAGATTTTTGAGGATCCTCTATTACCACAGGCCTGGGCCCTAGGGTGTATCACCGTGTCCCGCAGCCATAGGGAGGAAGAGGAGGAGAAGATCCAACAGGCAGGAATTGTGCAGCAAGATTGATTTCTTTAATTATTTTACTAACTCTTTTATAGACTTTTTTTTTCATGGTCTAATTGGACAAAGGACCAGCCACCCCTTGGGGGCGATTGGCTAAAATCCTAAAACATCCATTGTCAAAATATTTTTCTACTCTACCATAAACAAGACTTTTCAAGGTTGCAGGTGGCTTGGTTGTTTACATTCCCTGCTACCTCTTCTGTGAGAGAGAAAAATCTCTCATGGACTTAGAAAATAACAAGAAAATCCTCGCTAACAGCATTTTTGTACCTACAATCCTCCAAGGCAGGGTGATGTCTAAACACGGATACTGTAGGGAAGCTGGGGAAAATGGGGATTCCTGTGAATTTCTTCAGGCTTACAAGGAAAAACCCATCATCTCCTGTGTCTCTTTGCCTTCTCTGCTGTTGGCATGAATGCTTTATGGTATAGCTATATGGTATAGCTCTGTGCATTTCCCCAAGCCTCACCTGCCTCAAAGGACCCCCAGACATCCTGAAGCTGCAGTGACGATAACACTGGGGCAGAGCAGGTGCCCTTTAGTCTCTGGATCCCAACTCCTGCGTCATCTTTCCTTCTCCTGCAAGTTGTCTGAAAAAGAGATGTTTCATTATTTGGTTTCTGTAGTTTCAGGCCTCTCCTCTGGTTCCCAGGCTTCCACTGAATCACAGAATCCCTGGAACAGGCAGGTCAGATGTAATCAGAAGCTTTTCAGCTCTCCCTGATTCTGCCTGGCTTCTCCTCAATGCCACACACACTGATTTATCACATACTATAGCACAGCACCTGTTTGGTATCAGTACCTCCAGAACTAGTTTCCCAAACTCTCTGGTTTCTTTAAACCATGCAGGAAGCCCAGCACAATGCATAGAAAGGAAAGAAGAGCCTAGGCTGATTAGAGCTTTGAAGCCACAGACACCTTGTCCCTGTAGCAAGGGCAGCAGGACACAGGTTGCAGATGAACTCCTTTTATGAGGCTGCTAGAGCCAATAAGGTTGTAAGAAATGACTGTACGTGAGTGAAGATCATCTAGTGCTGTTCTGCTCAATAGAGAGACAAAACTAGAGACAAATGCTCTGGATTCACTTTCTGCTTTAGATCTTGTTCAAGCAGCTGCCTCCTCTCAGGGGCCTATTCCCTCATCTGTACGTGGGAATGTTTCCCTGTCCCCCAGAGGATGCTGTGGTTTCTAAACATGAAAAGCATCTGCTATAAAGAAAAATCTCCTGGAAGGGTAGAAGCAAATAGAAAGGGTAATAGAGATGGATGCCCTTCTGGGGCTGAAAAATGTGAAATGCAGCAGAAGCAGGAGGAGGTCTGTGGCCACTTGAGGTTGTTTTTCCTTGTCTCCCTCCCCTGCTGGACAGGAGGTGCTGCGAGCATTCAGTGATTCTTTGTTGGCATAGCAAAGTCTCCAGAAGGGAGCTGGGGAGAAATACCACTCCTTCCCCCCAGTGTTCTAAAGCTCTGGGCTACACGGTGCAACAAAGTTACCAAGAATCGCTCCCTTACATAACACAACTCCCGAATGTGAGACGGGGTTAGAGGCTGGTAACACCAGGGGGGTTCCCTTGGAGTCCCTAGGGATCACTTTCTCTGCCGCTCCTTCCTCTGCAGCGGGGGTCCCCTCACGCTCTTTCCCTGCCCCAGTGTGGGAGGCTGAGCCTGCTGGAGGTGCCCATCTGTCCCAGAGACATTTTCGGCATCTGCGCATCCCTGCACAGCTCCTGTAGACGCTGCTGTCCCCTGAATCCAGGCAGACTGGGCTGCATTTGCCTGCTGCCAGTGTGAGGGGAAGAAAGAGCAAGAGTTCATTAGGGCTTGACCTGAAATGACATTCTGGTGCTTCTGCTTTTTGTCACAGCTTTGGAACCTGAGCAGCATCTCCGTCCCTGACACCCACTGGCCCTTGGAATGCACACATGAGCCCACGTATCACTTCTGGTGAACCCAAGTGGCCGCGTCAGTTTGAAAGGGCAGCTGTTGTTTCACTGTTGCATTTCTTGGCTGGTTACAGTCCCTCCTACCTGTACTACAGCCTGTGCTTGAAGACACAAAACTGCCATGACGCCTTGAGGAAAGGCATCAAAAGCTTGACAAAGGCTGAAGGGAACACTCTGATTACCCCTTTTCCCAAGAGGGTTCTTTAGCTGAAGTTGCTAACCAGGACCAGACTTGACACCGCGGCATGGGCTTGTGGTTGTTTTATTTCTCGAGCCCTCAGTCCTGCGTGGGACTCGGTAACCGGGTGCTGCAGAGGCTCCGGCAAGGCATCAAAGACGCCTGCCCCGCACCCAAGGGTGGCGCAAGATCTCCTCCAGCGCTGGCCTGTCCGCGGGGTGCTTGGACAAACACCAGCGGATCAGATGTTGGCACTCTGGGGAGAGAAGCCAGAAAGCGCCGGTCACTTGCAGAAGGCTCCTGCCCAGCTGCTCCCGGTGCCCACAAGGCCCGGGCCGTGCTGCGTGTGCTCAGAGCTGTGCCGGCCTCCCGGCTGACTCTGCCCTTTGCGGGACAGTGGCACGGCAGGACACGCGCCACCTCCTTCAGCCAAGCGGGCCACACCGACCCCGTCGTCACGGGCCGCCTCCTGCGGCCAGCCCTTGAGGGCAGATGGGCCTCCCGCGGAGCTGCGTGAGGGCCACGCTGGGCTGCGCGGTGCCATCTGCCAAAGCCTGCCTTCTTAAGGCTGGACACCAACCTGGAGAGACCTGCTGCCAGAAGAAGAGCTGCCCCGACACGATGTCACGGTCCTCCTGGAAGGGCATGTTCCCGCAGACCATGACGTACAGCAGCACGCCCAGGGACCAGATGGTTGCCGAATGGCCGTGGTAGCAGCCAAGGCAGATCCACTCGGGTGGGCTGTACACGTGTGTTCCTAGGGGACACAGGCAGCGCTGTCCAGGCGCAGGCTGCTGGCTTCCAGAAGCAGGGGCTGCACCGGTGGCCACAACTTCCCCCCGAGGCCACCGGGCGTCCCCCAGCCAATTGGCCAAAGCCAGGAAACCATTCTGCAAGGCAAACAAGGCCAGCGGAGCAGCCCAAGCCCTTGCAGGCCTGCCAAGCCGAGCGGCCGGGGCCTGGCTTTGGCAGCCCCCCTCTGTGGGCAGGGCTGGCAGCCGGCTCCTGGGGCACAGCATCTGGCCCGTGCCAAAGGGCAGCCGGCAGCCGGCTGAATGCCGCACCCCGCAGCCCAGGAGGGAACGGGGCTGTGCAGTGCCTGGCACTGGGAGCGGGGCCCGGCCTGTGGGCTCACCGGCAAATCGCGTGAAGGCCTGCTCCTGGAGGAAGGTGCCGCAACCGAAGTCGATGAGCTTCAGGTCGCCGCTCTCCGGGTCCACGAGGAGATTCTCCGGCTTGATGTCCCGGTGCAGGACGCCGCAGGCGGTGCAGTGCCGCACGGCCTCCAGCACCTGGCAGAAAAGCCAGCGCGCCATCTCCTCGCACAGGAACCCCTGCTCCAGCAGGAAGGCCAGGAGATCCTGCGATGGCTCCGGACGCTCCATCACCAGCAGGAAGCTGTCAGGCAGCTCAAACCAGTCGAGGAGCTGGATGATGTTGTGGCAGCCAGAGCCCACCTTCTCCATGAGCACGATCTCCATGGGAACACGGGTGCCGTCGGGCTGTGAGGAGGAGACAGTGCCTCCAGCAGGCCTGATGCTGCCCTGTGCCTCCGCTGCCCCGCGCCTGGGATGCCCCAGTGCCCCCTTGGGCAGCCTCCCTGGTGCTTGGGCTTCCTCCCGCCCAGGGGATGCTTGGGGGGTGCCCCCCTGCCCGGCCCCACCACCGGTGTTCGGCATCCCCGGGCCCGCCGTGCTCCGGCTCGCACGCTGAGCCCACGCCCGCTCCCCCCGCCCTGCGCCGCCTCCCGCCCTCGGGGCCCGGCCTTATCCCTGCCCGCCGCGCCCCGCTCTGTCGCGGGGGCCCCGCTCACTCACCAGCTCGTACCACTGCAGGACGCTCTCCCGGGCCACGCGTTTGATGGCCACCTGCAAGCCCACGAGAGACGGGGCTGAGCTCAAGCCCTGCCCCGCCCCGCCCCTGGCCCTCCCCCCGCGCCCCGCCGTCCGGGCCACTTACCGGGCTCCCGTCTGAGAGGCGGATGCCCGAGAAAACGGTGCCGAAGCCACCGCTGCCCAGCTGCGGGCCCAGCTGGTACAGCTCCTGCAGCTTCTTCTTTTGCCCTGCGACCGAGACCGAGCCATCAGCCTTGCGCCCAGGGCCCCCCCGGCCAAGTGCCCGCGAGTGAAGCGGGCCGAGCCACCGCGGGCCACGTTGCTCTGACCTGCTTCCTGCTGCGCGCCGGGCAGCGGCCACCGCCTTGCAGCCGTCGGGCTGGCGAGCGGCAGAGCTGGGGCAGGGGAGCGCGCAGAGGCGGCTGCAGGAGCCGGAGGGCAGCGGGGCAGGGCGGCACCGTCGCTGTCCCCGGCATCGTGGGCTGGACTCTGCTGTTGAGGACTGCCGGGGCTACAGCCCGAGGACTCGCACAGGGGGGTGTCAGGAGCAGCTGCAAACCAGGGAGGGGTTTTTTGAAGCCGTGGCCTCAGAAGCACTGGAAACAGCCAGAGACTCTGCTGCTCTCAAGGGCCCTGGCCTGGCCTGGGGATGCCCCTCAAGAGCCCCGAGGGAGCCTCAGACAGCTCCTCAGAAGATCTCACCTGCTACCAGAAAGGCCTTCCTGGTAGTCGGTGGCCGTCTCGGAGCAGCTTCCTGGAGATGGAGGAACCTCCTGGGTCTCTTGAGGGACGTCTCCGCCACCAGGCACGGGCTGTTGCCAGCTGGCACAGCCGGCACAGCGTCCTGGGAGCTGTGGGCTGGCAACTGCTGGCTCCAGCTCACTTGCTGCTCCGCCACCTGCTCCTGAGAAGGCTCCCCTGGATCGGGCTGGGCTCCCACTTGGACTTCTGGGCTTTCCCTGGCCACGTCAGTTGTCAGGGTTGCGCCCGTATTGTTGAAGTCCGTGAGTCCAAGGGAGCTGGGAGACCTGTCCACAGGCTCTGCACCTTCTGCAGGCTGACAGGTCTCACTGAGTGTCTGCAGGGGATAGAGGCTGTCAGAGATAGCCGAGGCTCGTGGCAGGATGGAGGATCTCTGACAGCCTGAGCTTCTTGCCTGGATGGCGGGTCCCTCGTGGTGTGCCATCCTTGCAAGGCTTGAGGCTCTCCCAGGGATGGAGAATCTTGCTGGGAGCAGCCTCTTGAAGGGATGGAGGCTCCTGGAGGAGCTGGACGAGCCACAGCAGGGCAGGTGGCCTCGCTTCAGCAGCTCCTCCAGTTCTTTCCACAACGCCTGCCACATCCCAGAGTAGAGCGGCACCCATGTCCCATTGTGAGCCCAGAGCAGCAGCATCAGGTCCTGCAGCTCCTGGGCCACTGCCACGCAGGGGCCGCAGCTGCAGGGGCTGTCCAGGGGGCTCGCGGGAGCACGTGGCCGCTTGCGAGGGGTCGCCCGAGGCCTGGAGGACCTGGGAGCCACAGGGGCTCCTCGCTTCCTCCGTGAGCCTCTGGGCTGCACCCCGGGGCGCTTGCGCCTCTTCAATGTCCGTGCCTGCCGCCTCCGTGGTTGCCAGTGGCCAACGGCCCACCAGACAGCCACAGTGGCCAGCAGCAGGACAAGCACAATCACCAGGACGCCACCGTCACACATGGCTCCGGCACGTCCCATCGCGACTGCACTGGCAGCTGCAGGTGCTGGCCTGTGTTACGTAGCGACTGCGTGGTGATGTCACAGTGCCGTGGGCCAGGACAGCCGTGTGACATCCCAGCCCTGCCTCTCGCCAGCGCTCAGCCCCTTTGTGCCGTCACAGCCCTGCCTCACCCCAGTGCTCTCCAGTGCCACAGGAGGAAGAAAGGGGCTCCCTGTGGGCACTTGAGGGCCCTCTGGAGCCGAGTGGGTGGAAGATTCTTGTCTAAGTAGGACACAGGGATGAGGAGGGGAACAATGATGGTGTCACGTCCTTGCTGGCAGAGCATGGGACATGGATTGTTCAAAGGGACACTGTAAAGTCCTTGGGGAGGGCAAGCCCTGCTCAGCAACATCCAAACCACCCACGTGCTATCCACCACATTCCCATCCTGAATCCAAATCCAACTCTGTCCCACTTCCTGGGAAGAAAATGGATCCTATCCCATTGAAAACCAGTACATCAGCCAGTTCTTCACCCAGCACACCCTGTCCCTGCTCATCTCACATCTGGACACCTGCTCCAGAAGGATTCTGTGAGGGATAGGATCAAAACTCCTCTTAAAATCCTGAAATACAACCTACAATGCCTTCCCATCACCCATGAGACAGGTGACCTTATGGCAGCAGGATAATCAGTCAGGTAGACCAGAATTTCCCTCTGTTATCTCACGCTGCCCATGGCTGACGCTGGCATTGTCCTTCCATCACTTCCCAGTAGTGCCAAGTATGACCTTCTCCACCATTTTTCCTGTAATCAAGATCAGATTAAGAGGGCTGGAGTTTCCTGGAAAGTCCAAGCCCTTGCTGTCAAGTCGCATACAGCAGGAGAGCATTGAGCCAGCATGGACCTCCTTGGGCTTTCAGGAGCTTGGGTAGATGATTTAGAGGGTTCCTGCTGGGACATACTGGGATGAATCCCATCCAATGCCACAGCCTCATGGATATTGTTCTGGTCCAGGCTGGGCCCAGAACAATATCCAGCAATTCCAAATGGAAGATCACTGTCCCTCGCACCACTCTGCCTCCCCCGTTGGACACCCTTCAGCACCCAGAGAAGCCGGTGGTACTTGGCAGAGCCAGGGTCTGTGGGACAAGGACACTGGCAACAGCTAAAAGCAGAGAGGATGCCCAGAGAGCCCAACTCCCACAGGATTCTGCCATCCTGAGTGGGTCAGCCTGTCCTGAGAGGATGCTTGCCATGGCTTTGGGCATCGAGGTCCTGCTGGCCCTGGTGGGCTGCACAGCCACGGAGGGCTGAGCTGAATGTCAGCCACCCACGGAAAGCTGGGAGAAAGACTGAGGACAGGACATGGGATCCCAGTGACCTCCCGCCCCCAGTGCAAACATGGTGGCCACACCTGTCCTTCCAGTGGCCCCTGCAACAACTGGTCTTCCAGTTGCTTCAGTGCCTGGAGGGACAAATCCCAACAAGGTGCCAAACCCCAGCGTCCTGCCATGGACCTGTCCGGGGGTCGCCACCGAGGGTCCATCCATAAGCAGCTGCTCCAGGAGGTCAAAGAGGAGGCAGTGAGGAGAGCCCAGCAAGGCAGGGAGGGGAGGAGATGAGGGGCTGGGAAGGGAAAGGGAGGACCACGCACTTGGTCTCAGAGGACCAGGCACTGCAGGCTTGGCACTGCTGGCTCTCAGGGTGCCCTGGATGGGCAAGGTGGTGCCAGGTGCCATCCCACCACGTGCCCCGGCTGTCCTCTTGTCCCCACAGCCATGACCTTGGGACAGATGGCTCTGCACATCCTTGCCCTCCTCTTCTGCCAACACAGTTCAGGGAAAATACTTCCACCGCTCCACCTCAGAAAGGGTCCCAGGTGGCTCCATGCTGCTCAGGGTGCTGGAGGTGGTGGCAGAGGAGAACCCTGAAACCTTTAGGTGAGAGCCAGAGGGGCTGTGGCAGTGGGGTCGGGCATCCCACCACCCAGCCCGGAGCCCACTCCCTCTTCCTGGCAACTTCCGGACATCCTGGGGCCCCATGGTGGTCTCCATCCACGAGCTGGCTTCCAGCATGGATGACAGGACATACTGGCAGTGCCACAGTGCTGGGGACACCCTCAATGAAGATGGGTGGCCCAGGGTGAGGGAGCACCTACAAACCCCCAGCTGGGGAGCGCATCCAGGCCATCTTTAGCTCCTACTGATGCCACTGAAAGACACTGGGAGCCGCCATGGAGCAAGGAAGTATCATTCCAGCATGTCCCTGGGTATCTCTGTGTGGCCCTGGGAATGGCAGACAGTGCCACAAAGTAGGAGGTCCCTTGTATCCCCAGCTTCCAGGGCAGGAAAAACAAGGAGGTATTGTTCCTACAGTCCCACCCTGGCATAAGTGGAGGGAACCCAGTACAAGACACCAAGAGACCCTAGGACACAGGTGGCAGGGATCCAGCAGATGACCCTGCACCAGACTGGCTTGTGGGGCCAGGGTGGAGGATTTGGGTTATAAACCTCAGGGATCAAGGGGACCCCCAGGATCCAGGGGACGGGGTGGGCAGCACAGAGCAGAGCCGATCGAAACCGCGATGGGGAAGGGATCAGTGCCATCTGCAGGGCAGAAGGACACTGGACGCGGGAGTGACCGCAGAGCCACCGTTTGATGGAAATGGATTGTTAGGAGTGTCAGGGGCTGCCATTGTACCAGGGACTCACCACACTGGGGCCCTTGCTAACAGGCAGGGCAGGTGTGGACAGAGAGCAAGTCAGCTCCCTGGGACACACGGGACCTCTCGATCCGCTCGCAACTTTAGGCCTAAGGAGGGAAACTGTCAATAAGTTCTTTGATTATTCAGGGACCAAGTGGGATAGAGGAGCAGGTGCATTTTATTCAACCACTATTGGTAAATGTGGGGGATAGGTTTGAAAGGCATGAATTTCTGTTTGTTCCTGATTGTGATTGTAATTTACTGGGAAGGGATTTGATGGCTAAACTGGGAATGTAAATTAATATTGTGAAAGGTGATAAGGAAGCTACCACTGCTGTAACTGTCTGTCAAATGCTGGAGAAGGCCTATGCTGAAGTAAACCCAGAAGTGTGGGTAGTTCCAGGGAAATGTGGAAAATTCGATCTAGAACCTCTCCAAATCACTTTGAAGCCACCAGGACAAGTGGTGTTTAAAAAGCAATACCCTCTTTCAGGAGGGAAGGAAGGGGTTACAGCCTGTTACTGAGTCCCTGTTAAAGGCAGGTCTTTTGGAGCCACGGATGTCTCCCTATAACACTGCTATCCTGCCAGGTGAGAACCTGGCAGAATTTTAAAGTGTTAAAAAGCAGATGAACTGAGGCTCCTGCCCTAGCCCTTCCAGACAGGGAAGAAGTATTTGCATTTTATGTAGATGTTGAACAGGACCACGCCAGAGGAGTTCTCGTGCAAGAACACCACGGGGCGGTACTTGAAAACCGATGGCCCATTCTTCTGAAATGTTAGACCCCTCGGCGAGGGGTGGTCCCATTGTTTGCAAAATTGTGCAGCCACGGCTTTCATGGTAACTGAGGACGGCAGGAGGCTCTCTAACCCTTAAGCTTCACATCAAGTTGAGGCTTTGTTGACCAAAAGAGCCTCTCATGGAACAGGAGGATTTAGAATTAAGTAGGGGGGAAGGGTTTAACCCCACCTCCTGTTTAACTGGTCCCGAGGGAGGAGACCTGAAGGAAACTCATGACTGGATTCAGGTAATAGATCTCCAGATGCCGAGGAGATATTCAATTATCCCCCTTGGAATTAATGTTTGGGATTTTTCTTTTTCTGGAGCAGTAAATCAGGATGTTGATGGAGGTCTCTGGTTCTGTTCCCAACAGGGCAGCCATTTGGCGCAGCCCATGAACACGGCATCGGAGTCCATGGAGGCGTAGGACAGATCTTTCCCTCTCCCACTCCCCACTGCCACCAGCTCCCCCTGGGCAATGAGGGGGCTCCCGGCTGAGCGAGGGCAGCGCGAACGTGCAGCAGCTCAAGGATCCGCTCCCTGCGCGCTTCCCGGGACAGGGCTGCCCTGGGCCTTGGCATGGACAGAGGGTCCCCCTTCTCTGCTGGGCGTGACCCTCCTGCCCCAGCCTCGCTCAGTTCGATTCATGTGCCTCCCGTGAGGGGCACCCTCCACACAGATCCTGCTTCTGATTCCTTGGATCCACAGCACTGTTTTTCCTGGATTTTAGCCACGGCTTTCCCTGTGTAAAGGATAGGGATACATAGGAGGAGTGTGTTGGGCTCCCCTCCACCACTGTTAGTGGTTTCAGGCCCCCAAGAGCTCTTGTGTCTCCCTTTTTCCCAACAACATGCCTCTGTCCCCTCCTTCCCGACGCTTCCCCTCAGCAGCACCGAGCCTTTTCCCGCCCTTTTCCCCTCAGCGCTGGCCCCGCCCCCGCTCAGACCACGCCCCCTCGGCGCCGCTGAGGCCCTGGCCACGCCCCCTCCCCGCCCTCCCCTCCCTAATTAGCGCCCTTAGTTCGTCCCTCGTTAATACGTCACTAATTAGGCCCCTGGCGGCCAAGAGCAGGGGTGTGGAGGAGCTCTGTGGGACACCCTGGCTGCGTGGGGCAGGCCAGAGACGCCCGATGTTGTCCCTCCACTCAGGGCAGGGATCCGGGGCACCGCGGCCACCCGGGGAAGATGCTCCGTTCCCAGCCCACACCTCTACGAAAGGGAGAGGAGGAAAGCAGGGTGCCAGAGACACAGAACCCCTCAAGACTTCCCCAGCTGGGTCTTCTTCGCCCCGCCCCTTCCAGCTCTATGCCGTGTTTACAGGAGCTCAGAAAGAGGAAAAAAAAGAGAAACGAGCTCCACAGTGAATTCCTGAAAGAAAAATCCATCAATGGCCAGGAGGCTCCTGTGGCTCCTTCCTGAAAATCAGGGCTGTGGGGAACAGGGTGCAGGGTGTCCCAGGACACAGAGCTGGACACTGATCCCTCCTGGATCTCCTTGGCACCCCTGTCCCAGGAAAGGATGGTCCTGAATATCCTCCTGGAGCTGTCCCAGGAAGGTCCCTGCTCCCTGGTGCGGGATGGGAGGGGTAGAGGTGGTCCTCTCACACTCATCCCACTCATTCCCCCCTGCGCTGGCTTTGCCTCTGGGGTGTTGACCCCCCTTTTTAGGGTGTCCAGCCCTGTTCCCATAGGGAACCTTGGCAGCACCCATGAGCATAACCAACGTTTGTGGGAGGCTGGAAGCACTGGTGAGGGAGGAGGCTGTTCCTGGTGACCTGGAACTTGGCTCCTGCTGTGAGCCAGGGGCTTTCTGCCTGCTGGGCTGCGGGAACACCCTCCCTGAGCTCTGTGACACCCCCAGCCCCACACCCACTCCTTGCCACAGCTCCTGCCAGACAGCATCTGCTACGGACATGTCCCCCGCTACCGTCCCTTGGCCAGGGGCCTTGTGGCTCATGCCAGACCCTTCTTCCTCCCCAGGGAGCCTCCTCCCAGGTAAGGGGGGAGCCCCCCACAGCCCAGAACTCTCCAGCTCAGCCCCCCTGGAGCCAGGCCGCCGTCTGAGTCCCACGTGCCCTGAGCCAAGTGGGGACTGGCGGCCGTCTTGGCCACAGTGACCACAGATAAATCGAGTTTCCAACCTCTGACAAGAGGAAAAGGGCCAGCAAAACCTCAGCTCGGGGCATGAGGAGAGCAGACTTCAGACTGCTCAGGGAACTGGTAAGCAGGGTCTCCAGGGACAATGTTTTTGCAGGTGCTGGGGTCCATCAGTGCTGGTCAATTTTGAAACATCACCTCCTAAGGGCGCAGGAGCAGGCGATTCCCAAATGTCGGAAGCCAAGCAGACGAGGCAGAAGGCATCTTCTCTGGGAAAGAGGATGGAAAAGAAAGCCGTGTGCCCAGTGGAAGCAAGGTCAGCAGAAGAATACAGACGTCAGGAAAATTAATCCACAAACACCACAGGTTTATGTCCAAACAAGAGACAGAGCAGTCCTGTTTTATTCGAATAAAGGGAGAAGTCATGGGCATTTCCCATGGGATCTCTCAAATTGTTAGAGGACGCAGCTTCCTTTTTCTCCTAATTTCCCAGCTGCATTTCCCTCTCTCCTTCCCCACTGGCTGAGGTACTTGAGAGGTACAGACTTCCCAAATGGCTTAATAAAAACCCCCTTTCTAATGTGTACCCCCCACCCTCATTCTTTTCCTCGTGTCTCTGTTCTTTTTCTCTAAATCCAGGGATTAGCAGAGTCTTGAGTGAGTAACAGTCTGTGTCAATTAGTGGAATTCCTATGGAATTTGTGGTTCCTCGCTTTGCTTCTTTCACCTATCAGTATCTGGCTTTATCTACCATCAGGCCCACAGATAGTTTGTAAAGACACCTCCTTCTCATTCCTTCCACAGAGATGTCCCTTGCCACTGTAGGGAGAACTTTGGTGCAGTGAAAGCTCAGCTGGAGAGGAAGAAATGTGGGGCACAATAAAAAGAGTGTTTTTAAACATATTAGTGGAAAAAAACATTGTAGAAATAACATTGTCCCCTTCCAGGATATGGATGGTCACCTCACAAACAGGGACAGGGACACAGCACAGGTGTTTAATGTGTTCTTTGCCTCTGTCTTCAACACTCCTCCCTCCCTTCCCAGTGGAAAACATGCACTGTACCAAGGGACACTGCAAAGTCCTTGAAGAGGGCAAGCCCTGCTCAGCAGAAACCAAACCACCCCTGTTTGATCCACAGCATTCCCATTGTGAATCTGAACCCAGCGTGTGCCAGCAACTGGGAAAAAAGGAACCCTATGCCTGTCAAAACCAGAGCACTGGGAGGACCATGAGCGCTCCTTGGGAAATCCTGACTTATTTAGAAAAGAGGCACCGCAGAAGTTGGTGAGTTGTTGCAGAAAACTCTTCCTGCCTTCGACAGCCAGTTCAGGAGAGCTCCGCAGAGACACAGGAACTTCAACTCCCTTTGTCTCTGGAAGAACTTCTCAGGCACAGAGTAGTGGGTGTTTCCAGTTGGTACCGCTGCAGTGTCCTGGGAGCCATGGGCTTGACACTGGTGGCAGCAGCACTCTTCCTGATGTGCCACTTGCTGCAGGGAATGATTCCCTGCAGCAGGCTGAGCTCCTGTTCTTACTGCCAGGCTTTTTCTGGCCATGTGCATCTTCAGAGATGAGCTGGTTCTGCTGATCCCTGAGGTGGGCACAGGGCTGTGATGGCACAAAGGGGCTGAGCGCTGGCGAGAGGCAGGGCTGGGATGTCACACGGCTGTCCTGGCCCACGGCACTGTGACATCACCACGCAGTCGCTACGTAACACAGGCCAGCACCTGCAGCTGCCAGTGCAGTCGCGATGGGACGTGCCGGAGCCATGTGTGACGGTGGCGTCCTGGTGATTGTGCTTGTCCTGCTGCTGGCCACTGTGGCTGTCTGGTGGGCCGTTGGCCACTGGCAACCACGGAGGCGGCAGGCACGGACATTGAAGAGGCGCAAGCGCCCCGGGGTGCAGCCCAGAGGCTCACGGAGGAAGCGAGGAGCCCCTGTGGCTCCCAGGTGCTCCAGGCCTCGGGCGACCCCTCGCAAGCGGCCACGTGCTCCCGCGAGCCCCCTGGACAGCCCCTGCAGCTGCGGCCCCTGCGTGGCAGTGGCCCAGGAGCTGCAGGACCTGATGCTGCTGCTCTGGGCTCACAATGGGACATGGGTGCCGCTCTACTCTGGGATGTGGCAGGCGTTGTGGAAAGAACTGGAGGAGCTGCTGAAGCGAGGCCACCTGCCCTGCTGTGGCTCGTCCAGCTCCTCCAGGAGCCTCCATCCCTTCAAGAGGCTGCTCCCAGCAAGATTCTCCATCCCTGGGAGAGCCTCAAGCCTTGCAAGGATGGCACACCACGAGGGACCCGCCATCCAGGCAAGAAGCTCAGGCTGTCAGAGATCCTCCATCCTGCCACGAGCCTCGGCTATCTCTGACAGCCTCTATCCCCTGCAGACACTCAGTGAGACCTGTCAGCCTGCAGAAGGTGCAGAGCCTGTGGACAGGTCTCCCAGCTCCCTTGGACTCACGGACTTCAACAATACGGGCGCAACCCTGACAACTGACGTGGCCAGGGAAAGCCCAGAAGTCCAAGTGGGAGCCCAGCCCGATCCAGGGGAGCCTTCTCAGGAGCAGGTGGCGGAGCAGCAAGTGAGCTGGAGCCAGCAGTTGCCAGCCCACAGCTCCCAGGACGCTGTGCCGGCTGTGCCAGCTGGCAACAGCCCGTGCCTGGTGGCGGAGACGTCCCTCAAGAGACCCAGGAGGTTCCTCCATCTCCAGGAAGCTGCTCCGAGACGGCCACCGACTACCAGGAAGGCCTTTCTGGTAGCAGGTGAGATCTTCTGAGGAGCTGTCTGAGGCTCCCTCGGGGCTCTTGAGGGGCATCCCCAGGCCAGGCCAGGGCCCTTGAGAGCAGCAGAGTCTCTGGCTGTTTCCAGTGCTTCTGAGGCCACGGCTTCAAAAAACCCCTCCCTGGTTTGCAGCTGCTCCTGACACCCCCCTGTGCGAGTCCTCGGGCTGTAGCCCCGGCAGTCCTCAACAGCAGAGTCCAGCCCACGATGCCGGGGACAGCGACGGTGCCGCCCTGCCCCGCTGCCCTCCGGCTCCTGCAGCCGCCTCTGCGCGCTCCCCTGCCCCAGCTCTGCCGCTCGCCAGCCCGACGGCTGCAAGGCGGTGGCCGCTGCCCGGCGCGCAGCAGGAAGCAGGTCAGAGCAACGTGGCCCGCGGTGGCTCGGCCCGCTTCACTCGCGGGCACTTGGCCGGGGGGGCCCTGGGCGCAAGGCTGATGGCTCGGTCTCGGTCGCAGGGCAAAAGAAGAAGCTGCAGGAGCTGTACCAGCTGGGCCCGCAGCTGGGCAGCGGTGGCTTCGGCACCGTTTTCTCGGGCATCCGCCTCTCAGACGGGAGCCCGGTAAGTGGCCCGGACGGCGGGGCGCGGGGGGAGGGCCAGGGGCGGGGCGGGGCAGGGCTTGAGCTCAGCCCCGTCTCTCGTGGGCTTGCAGGTGGCCATCAAACGCGTGGCCCGGGAGAGCGTCCTGCAGTGGTACGAGCTGGTGAGTGAGCGGGGCCCCCGCGACAGAGCGGGGCGCGGCGGGCAGGGATAAGGCCGGGCCCCGAGGGCGGGAGGCGGCGCAGGGCGGGGGGAGCGGGCGTGGGCTCAGCGTGCGAGCCGGAGCACGGCGGGCCCGGGGATGCCGAACACCGGTGGTGGGGCCGGGCAGGGGGGCACCCCCCAAGCATCCCCTGGGCGGGAGGAAGCCCAAGCACCAGGGAGGCTGCCCAAGGGGGCACTGGGGCATCCCAGGCGCGGGGCAGCGGAGGCACAGGGCAGCATCAGGCCTGCTGGAGGCACTGTCTCCTCCTCACAGCCCGACGGCACCCGTGTTCCCATGGAGATCGTGCTCATGGAGAAGGTGGGCTCTGGCTGCCACAACATCATCCAGCTCCTCGACTGGTTTGAGCTGCCTGACAGCTTCCTGCTGGTGATGGAGCGTCCGGAGCCATCGCAGGATCTCCTGGCCTTCCTGCTGGAGCAGGGGTTCCTGTGCGAGGAGATGGCGCGCTGGCTTTTCTGCCAGGTGCTGGAGGCCGTGCGGCACTGCACCGCCTGCGGCGTCCTGCACCGGGACATCAAGCCGGAGAATCTCCTCGTGGACCCGGAGAGCGGCGACCTGAAGCTCATCGACTTCGGTTGCGGCACCTTCCTCCAGGAGCAGGCCTTCACGCGATTTGCCGGTGAGCCCACAGGCCGGGCCCCGCTCCCAGTGCCAGGCACTGCACAGCCCCGTTCCCTCCTGGGCTGCGGGGTGCGGCATTCAGCCGGCTGCCGGCTGCCCTTTGGCACGGGCCAGATGCTGTGCCCCAGGAGCCGGCTGCCAGCCCTGCCCACAGAGGGGGGCTGCCAAAGCCAGGCCCCGGCCGCTCGGCTTGGCAGGCCTGCAAGGGCTTGGGCTGCTCCGCTGGCCTTGTTTGCCTTGCAGAATGGTTTCCTGGCTTTGGCCAATTGGCTGGGGGACGCCCGGTGGCCTCGGGGGGAAGTTGTGGCCACCGGTGCAGCCCCTGCTTCTGGAAGCCAGCAGCCTGCGCCTGGACAGCGCTGCCTGTGTCCCCTAGGAACACACGTGTACAGCCCACCCGAGTGGATCTGCCTTGGCTGCTACCACGGCCATTCGGCAACCATCTGGTCCCTGGGCGTGCTGCTGTACGTCATGGTCTGCGGGAACATGCCCTTCCAGGAGGACCGTGACATCGTGTCGGGGCAGCTCTTCTTCTGGCAGCAGGTCTCTCCAGGTTGGTGTCCAGCCTTAAGAAGGCAGGCTTTGGCAGATGGCACCGCGCAGCCCAGCGTGGCCCTCACGCAGCTCCGCGGGAGGCCCATCTGCCCTCAAGGGCTGGCCGCAGGAGGCGGCCCGTGACGACGGGGTCGGTGTGGCCCGCTTGGCTGAAGGAGGTGGCGCGTGTCCTGCCGTGCCACTGTCCCGCAAAGGGCAGAGTCAGCCGGGAGGCCGGCACAGCTCTGAGCACACGCAGCACGGCCCGGGCCTTGTGGGCACCGGGAGCAGCTGGGCAGGAGCCTTCTGCAAGTGACCGGCGCTTTCTGGCTTCTCTCCCCAGAGTGCCAACATCTGATCCGCTGGTGTTTGTCCAAGCACCCCGCGGACAGGCCAGCGCTGGAGGAGATCTTGCGCCACCCTTGGGTGCGGGGCAGGCGTCTTTGATGCCTTGCCGGAGCCTCTGCAGCACCCGGTTACCGAGTCCCACGCAGGACTGAGGGCTCGAGAAATAAAACAACCACAAGCCCATGCCGCGGTGTCAAGTCTGGTCCTGGTTAGCAACTTCAGCTAAAGAACCCTCTTGGGAAAAGGGGTAATCAGAGTGTTCCCTTCAGCCTTTGTCAAGCTTTTGATGCCTTTCCTCAAGGCGTCATGGCAGTTTTGTGTCTTCAAGCACAGGCTGTAGTACAGGTAGGAGGGACTGTAACCAGCCAAGAAATGCAACAGTGAAACAACAGCTGCCCTTTCAAACTGACGCGGCCACTTGGGTTCACCAGAAGTGATACGTGGGCTCATGTGTGCATTCCAAGGGCCAGTGGGTGTCAGGGACGGAGATGCTGCTCAGGTTCCAAAGCTGTGACAAAAAGCAGAAGCACCAGAATGTCATTTCAGGTCAAGCCCTAATGAACTCTTGCTCTTTCTTCCCCTCACACTGGCAGCAGGCAAATGCAGCCCAGTCTGCCTGGATTCAGGGGACAGCAGCGTCTACAGGAGCTGTGCAGGGATGCGCAGATGCCGAAAATGTCTCTGGGACAGATGGGCACCTCCAGCAGGCTCAGCCTCCCACACTGGGGCAGGGAAAGAGCGTGAGGGGACCCCCGCTGCAGAGGAAGGAGCGGCAGAGAAAGTGATCCCTAGGGACTCCAAGGGAACCCCCCTGGTGTTACCAGCCTCTAACCCCGTCTCACATTCGGGAGTTGTGTTATGTAAGGGAGCGATTCTTGGTAACTTTGTTGCACCGTGTAGCCCAGAGCTTTAGAACACTGGGGGGAAGGAGTGGTATTTCTCCCCAGCTCCCTTCTGGAGACTTTGCTATGCCAACAAAGAATCACTGAATGCTCGTAGCACCTCCTGTCCAGCAAGGGAGGGTTCTCCCTGTACTTGTGCACCCCAATACGGTATATTTTTGCCAGGTCTAAATTTTCCCTTCTCCTCCTTCAGGATGAGAAAAAAGCCTGACGCTGTCTCTTAGCTTTCCTGCTCATGCACAACTGAAAGCTCTTGACATCCTGGACTTGCTCCCATGGTGTTGGGCCCATTGTGCCCCTCCCAAATATCTTCCTCTACCCTAAAAACAACTGATGGAGATGGAAAGTGCAGTAACCAGTCTCGTTACAGGAACAGGCCCGGGTGCCAGCTACAAATCTGTGCTACCTTCTGTCTACTGCCGTGACCTACCGAAACAGGGGTCGGTAAAAAAAAGGGTTTTTTCATAAAGAGCGCCTGCTCTTTCATTTTTCTTTTCTTTTCTGAGGGCTGCCAACCCTCTTGTGCCCTGAATGGCTCTCCAAGTCTCTACCCAAAGTCCTGACCCAAGCTGTGATGCTTCCAGCCAGGATCCCACCATGAGGGGATGGCGAGAGTCCTGTGTGTCAGCCCTGGTCTGGAGGCTGAGCTGGGGGTTACAATTATCCCTTTTCCGATGGCCTGTGAGCGGTGACTGCCAATTCTCCAAGGGCCATGGCACGTTTCCTCCGGGAGCGGGAGGTCCATTGTTACAAAGCTTCCTTTTTTACAGAGGAAACATCCTCAGTTTCATTTTCTGCCTGAAGTGGAAGAAGAAACATGACTTACAGCTACTATTGTAAATAAACCAAAAGCATTTCAGACAGATTTGTTAAGTAGAAGTTTCTACTCCTCAAGGCATAGCCCCACTCTTTTTACAAGGTTTCCATTGAATGCAGTGTGCAATCTGCTCAAGTAGGAACTGCTGGGTGATGCTTATTGAGATGTATTTTTTCTTTAGGATGCGACTGTCTCCAAACTGGAGGCTATTTAACAAATGGTAAGTAAATTGGTGTTGTCTCATTTAAGGTATGGAATGGCAGAGTGATGCAAAGAACTGGTAGAAGCAGGATATGCTGTTCGCCAACCAGAAAAAGAAAATGTGACTCTTCTTCACTGGGCAGCAGCAAACAACAGACAGGAGCTGGTGAAGTAAGCCGGGAGGCCCTGTGACAGTAACACAGCGTATTCTGCCACTGTTACCTATAATCACTTTGTTGCTTTTGTACTTGAAGACAGAGGAATGCATTGGCTGAGAAGAAAAGGGCAGACAGCCCAGTTTCTTTAGACGTGAAATCATGTACTACATGAAATCATGAAATGCTCCCGGGTTTGGTTTTTTTAACAAAGTGTCCTGTTTTAAAAGTTAAATGTCTGCTAAGGAAGGTGGGAACCTTCCTGGAATGGCAAGAAGACCGCTCTCTCCAAATCATTATAACTTCGAAAATTATGGGACTGAAAAAATGCAGGAAAGGAGTAGCAGTTCTTTAGTACAGAATATGCACAGAACAAACCGCAGCACACGCCCAGGAGGCTCCCCCGCCCAGGGCCGGGTTTGCCCTTTGCTGCAGTTACGGCCACGCCCTGCAGGGGCCGCTGGCGGCTGCGGCGGGCGCGGGGCGGGGCCGGGATCCCGCGCGGCCGGCGGGGGGCGGGGCTGAGGCCGCTGCGGCCGGCAGGGGGCGCTCCGCTGCACGCTTGGCCCCTCAGCGGGGCGGGGGCGGCGGCGGCTCGGACACAACGGAGCAAAGGGAGCGATTCCCCGGGCACTCAGGGGACGGCGGACACAGCCCCGGCTCCAGGCGGCACACCGTGCACCGTCTGTGCATTCCCGAGCGGCAAGCAGGCAGGGAAAGCAGGCACATTCGATCACATTGCCGAATTGCAGCCTAGCAAAGTCCCGAAGCCGAATGCACAAAAGCTCCCGCAGCAACCACGCAAGCGACTGCCCCGATCCGCCGGCGGAAGGGAAGCAGGCAGTTTTACACCGCAGTCACTGAATTCCAGGATGCCCGTAAGTCTCGCGCAGAGCGTACACCTTTTGCACGATGTGCGACTGCCTGGGCAGCCTTTAAAAACACGTGCCCTAAAGCAAAGCCCTCCATCCTCCCCAAGGTTTCCCGGCTGCCAAATCCTAAAGATACGGTGACAATCTTTTTGGCGCAAAAGATCATGGGATAGATACCTTGTGGTTAGGAATCCCCACCCAAGCCGGTGTCCTTCCAGGGAGTTGGAGAGAGAGGGAAGGTCCTCCCCGAGCCTCCTTTTCTCCAGGCTGAGCCCCCCCATCTCCCTCAGCCGCTTCTCCTCAGACTTGTGCTCCAGAGCCTGCCCCAGCTCAATTCCCTTCTCTGGACACGCTCCAGCACCTCAAAGTCTTCCTTGCAGTGAGGGACCCAAAACTGACCCCACGATTCGAGGTGGGGCCTCAGCGGTGCCCAAAACAGGGGGACAGTCACTGCCCTGGTCCTGCTGGCCGCACTGTTGCTGACCCAGGACAGGATGCCAATGTCCTTCTTGGCCACCTGGGCACACCTGGGCTCGTGTTCAGCAGCTCTTGGCCACCACCCCCAGGTCTTTTTCTGCGGGGCCATTGGAAATTGCACAGAACGGTCAGTGCAATGGGGGGAGTTTAGTAACAACTCCAGGCAGCCCAGTCTGATTTAGGGACTCTGTGGCCGCTTTGCTAACAAGTCAAGGCGGCCCAGTTCCCTTTAAGGGCTCTGTGGCCGCCTAAAGTAACCAGCCCGTAGCGCTGCAGGGGGATGCTGCGAGCCAAGTGCAGGTGTAAACTATGTCCTTGGACACCAATTCCCGCTCTTGCAGAACGTTTGGGTTTCTGCGGTGATCCCTCCTGCCCGGTGGCCGAAGCGCCTTCTGCGCGCCCGCGTTGCCGGCCGTGCTGGCGGCGTAGCCGCGGAGGAACGGCCGCTCCGCGCGGGCCCCGCGGCCGCCGCTGCCCAGGGCACGGCCGAGCGCTCCGCGCGCGCAGCGGGACAGGGGGCGGAGCCTGCGTCGTTCGCGCTGCTCGGCCCGCGGGCGGAGCGCGCGCCACCAATGGGGAGCCGCGGGACGGGCGGGGCTGGGCGGGGATTGGCCGGGGCCAGGGGCGGGGGCGGGGCCCGGAGGGGCCGGTGCCGCTGAGGGGCCGTGGGGCGGCAGAGCGGGAGCGGCGGCGGGGCGGGGAGCGGGCTGTGCTGGGGGAGTGACCCCCGGCGAGGGAGTGACCGAGCCCCGGCGGGGGACTGACAGAGCCCCGGTGAAGCAGTGGCCGCGGGCGTGTGGGTGGGTGCGTTCCTTCCTTGCCGTGGGTGGGATCGGGCCTGGAAGGGAGCCAGCCGTGTGGGCAAAGGGGAGCGGCGAGCCGCCTTCCCCTCACACCGCTTCTGAAAAGAAGCCTACGGGCTACTAGAGGGAGTGGCCTTCAAATGGGACAGTGGGGATTCGGACTGCATATTAATTTTTCTTTTTTTTTGCTGTTGGGGTGGTCAGGCGTTGGCACAGGTTGCCCAGGGAGGTGGTGGTTGCAGAGGGTACGGTCAGGCTCAGTCAATGTGCAGAGAATGGATCAGGGTGGGGCGATGAGGCACAGCGAGCCGGGAAGTCAGTGCGTAGTTCGGACTATAGGATGATGATCTTTAGCATAAGAAGTGTTTGATCAGACCGAAAGAAAGCTGTAGTGCATGTTGCACAGAGAGAATCAGGTGTTGCCGAGTAAGTCATTCTCCATTCCCACTGAATTTTTGCTTGGATAGGATTCTGTCTTGTTCTCTGTGGTGTAAATGACATATATGGAGCAAGGAGTCTGGGCAAAAGCATCCAATTGACAAGGTCCAGTACAGGTAATGTTATAGCAGTAGCAATTTCTCAAACTGAGAAAGGCAGTTAAGTTTACAGGACTTTATTTCCAGAGGTTTATGAGAATGTGGTGAAACTTGTTTTTTCCTTCTGCCTGTATGTGTAAGTAATGAGCCCTATATTATCTGTGCACTTAAAAGAAATTTCCAGTTAGCAGGAAGTTTAAGGGATTACTTTGATATCATTGCAGTGCTCCAAGCAGTGTCCCACTAATGTCACCCTTGAAAACTGGAATGTGAAGGACCAACAGCTTGCTCATCTTCATGCCTGGGTCACTTTGTTGCATGCATGGCAGTGCTGTTAAATTTGTTTCTTCCAGAATAAGAAAAAAAATTTAAAAAAATTGGAGGATTGTTGGGGGTATGTATTGGATTAATTTTTGTCCTGATATTTCCTATTTATTGCTACTCTGTGGTCAATGTCACCTCTGAAGTTTGAAGATCACCTATGAAATCTCTGTAATATGCTGGGAATTTCAAATATAGAAGTGTCAATATTTGCAAAATATTGGGTTAAATAAAATCCAATGGGAAAACACAGCCAAAGCTTCTGGTAATTACTTGGAGCAGTAACCAAGTTGTTTGGTTGGATTATTGTAGGAAAAAAAGTTACAAATGCTCCCTTGAGGAGGATACAAGAGGCTGAGCGACTCCCAGACTGCCTTAGATCTACCTAAGGAAAAGAATCCATGGCAGTGTTGTAGTGTGTGACCTTTATGGATTGTCAGCATTCCATTTCCGGATGGAATGGAGTGGGGAGAGGGGAACTTGCAATACCTCTGGGAAGGGAGGATGCCTTCCCACCTGGGAAAGCTCTGTCACAAATGGCATTGCTGAGCTCAGGGCTCCATCTCTGCAGCATAAGGGTGGTTGCAAAGGAATGGGATTGCTCGGTTCCAGTTTCACTCTGACCGTGAGAATGTCAACAGGACAATGTGCTGTTGCCTCGTGGTGGCAGCCAAACTATTTCCTGCTCTTCCTTAGCAGTCTAAGGTTCTGATCATGTGTTAACCGAGAGCTGCACTGCCTCAGTTGGTTCTATTCCATAATGCAGAGCCTTCACTCAAGGTTAGAAGTGATGTGCAGTTGAAGATAAAACTGTAATAGCAGATTTTTTCTGCTTGATTTCCTACAGGATAAAGTCTCAATGTGTGTATCAAATCAAAAGCTGGCTTTACTTTTAGATGATGGATACAGACCTATGTTATGGCTACTGGGCAGGTAATGAAGCTGTTTTTTTTTGAATTATGCTATCCAAACTTTAAAAATGTATTTTCCATTAAAAATGCAAAAAATTTTTGCCATCCAAGGTAATGTAAAATACGTGTTTTATCATCTTCCTGTAGTACAAATCAAAACAACAAAAACTATCTAGGAAGTGTCTGTTGCACCAGCTGCATCTCGATAAAGTAGCCTGGAAAGATTGGAGAATCAGTACAAGAATAAACCAAAGGAAAGGTCTTCTGAGCAGAGGAAGTGAAAACAGGAAACAGATGAGTTCCAAAGGGAAAATATAAAAGACAGAAACAATTGCCAATGTTTTTGCAAAAATAAAAAAGGACAAAGATGTGTGGTTCCATCTTGTAGCTAGAGGATCTGGAGAATTGTACTGTATATTTTAAAATTCTAATCTGGACAGAGACGATGTGCAATCCAGGTTAGGAACTAATAAGAGTTGTAAGAGTTATCAGGCATAGTCACGATAAGAGTTGTGAGAATGAGCTTCAACAAACTCTGTGTCCACTATAAAAGAGTTCCAGAAGAGATGATGTACTCATAGCTGGCATAGAGCAGTCAAGTTAGGAAGCCTTTCTTGTTTAAGCAGGAGATAGAAAAGAGGAGGCCGCCAGTAAGGAACTCCCAGAAGCCAGAGGCAGAGCAGCGATTGTCCTGGAGCCACCAGTTCCCAACCAAGGTTCCAAGAACGATGTGACAGTACCAGAGGAGAAGACTTTTGGTGTGGTACTGGAAAAAATGCTCCAGCAGCAACGGCAGATGTTCCCATCTGCAGGGCACTTAGAGCCCTCAGCAATGGAGAAGAAGGATGAGGATGAATTCCACACGTTGGATACTCCTGTCAGGAGACTTGACCATACCTGGTGCCTCTGTGAGAGCTGCAGGACTGGAGACGGAGGAAGCCCTTTGGACAGGACTCGCTGCTCCCTCCGAGCGGCGGCTCTCAGCAGAACCGGCTCATTGCTGAGGATGCACGTGGCCAGGAAGAGCCTTGCAGAGGAATAGGAGGCCAGCTCATTGCAGTCAGGGAATGGCTGATGGGTGTTTCCCAGCAGAACTTTCCTGGAGGTGCCAGTTCCAGTCCGTGACTCGCAGGAGCTGCCATAGGAGAAGGCCTTTGGCACGGTGCTAGAGAAGATCCTCGAGCAGCAAAGGCAGGTGTTGGCAGCTCCAGGGAATTCCCTGATGTCAGCAGTGGAGGAGCAGGATGAGGAAGATCTCCACACGTGGGCTACTTGTGGCAAGAGCCTCCATCCCTGCGCGAGCCTCGGTGAGAGCTGCTGGAGCACAGACGGAGGAAGGCCTTTGGACAGGTGCAAGGTAGGAATGATGCACGGTCCCCAGTCGAGCCTCGGTGAGAGCTGCTGGAGCACAGACGGAGGAAGGCCTTTGGACAGGTGCAAGGTAGGAATGATGCACGGTCCCCAGTCGTGGTGTGAGCAGAAACATTTCTTCCAAGCATCTCTAGCTTGTAGAATAGTTTCACTCTCAGGTTGGAATAGCGTGAGCCTGGCAAGCCAATAGTCTAAATGTTCAGATGTCTGCTACCCAATACTAGACCTGAACTCAAGTCTCTCCTAGCAACATCAGGCTTTTTCCCTAAGCCAAGTGCTGGAAGGAGAATTTCTTCTGCAAAACTCCTGTGCTTCTGCTGCTTGTTCCATTTTAGAAAGTTTCCTGCATCGGCCCTGCCTTGATTGAATAGTCCTTTCTCTTCTGACGAGGAGCTCCAGGTTCTCCTCTTACAAGTTGTCTTTGTTTTCTTTGCCCCCAGACAGGAGTCGCTGCTCCCCCAGAGCCACATCGATCTGCAGAACCTGCTTGTGGCTGAGGATGCAGATGGGCAGGAAAGGGCTGGAAGTAAAAATTGGAGCCAGGCCGTGTCCAACAATTTCCTGGAGAAAAGCATCCCAGCAACAAGAGTCCTGGAGCTGCCAGGTGCCAGTCCATGAGTCCAAGGATGCTGCGGTGCTGCCAAAGGTGAAGAGGCTCAGAGAGGTGCCAGACAAGATCCTCGAGCAGCAAAGGCAGGTGTTGGATGTTCCAGGGAATTCCCTGATGTCAGCAGTGAAGGAGCAGGATGAGGAAGATGTCCACCCTTACCCCCTCGTCCTCCTTGTCCTCGACCACCTCGTCTACGTCCTCCTCCTCCTCCACCTCATCCTCCGCCTCCTCCTCCTGCCCCTCCCCCTCCTCCTCCTCCCCCTCCCCTTCCTTCTCCTCCTCCTCCTCCCCTCCTCCTTCTCCTCCTCCTCTTCCTCCTCTTCCTCCTCCTTCTCCTTGTCCTCATCTTCATCGTCGTCATCGTCCTCCTTCTCCCTCTCCTTCTCCTCCTCCTCCTTGTCCGCCTCTTCCTCCTCCTCCTCCTCCTTGTCCTCGTCTTCGTCGTCCTCATTGTCCTCATCGTCCTTGTTCTCCTCCTCCTCCCCCTGCTCCTCCTCCTCCCCCTGTTCCTCTTCCTCCTCCACCTCCTACTTGTCCCCCTTGTCGTCCTTGTCATCGTCTTTGTCCTCGTCGTCCTCGTTCTCCTCCTCTTCCTCCTCTTCATCCTCCTCCTCCTCCTCCTTCGCCTCCTCCTCCTTGTCCACGTCATCCTTGTCCTCGTCCTCGTCCTCGTCCTCCTCCTCCTTCTCCTCCTCCTCCTCCTTGTCCTCGTCCTTATCGTTCTCGTCGTCATCCTCCTCCTCCTCCTTCTCCTCCTTGTCGCCGTCTTCGTCATCGTCGTTGTCATCCTCCTCCTCCTCTTCCTCCTCCTCCTCGTCCTCTTCGTCCTCCTCCTCCTCCTCCTCCTTCTCCTCCTTGTCCTTGTCTTCGTTGTCCTCGACGTCCTCGTTCTCCTCCTCTTCCTCCTCCTCGTCCTCCTCCTCCTTGTCCTCCTTCTCATCCTCCTCGTCCTCCTCCTCCTTGTCGTCGTCTTCGTCGTCGTCATCCTCCTCCTCCTCTTCCTCCTCATCCTCGTCATCCTCATCCTCGTCCTCCTCCTCCTCCTCCTTGTCGTCGTCTTTGTCATCGTCGTCGTCATCCTCCTCCTCCACTTCCTCCTCGTCCTCGTCCTCTTCGCCCTCCTCCTCCTCCTCCTCCTCCT